>NW_003303663.1:381409-397583 GCF_000142945.1 Phytophthora infestans T30-4 | reverse complement strand
CGGTGTCCAAGTCCGGATCGACTGCCAAGGCTGGATCCGTTGCTGTATCCAAACCGGGATCGGCGTCCAAGACCGGATCCACGATCGCGCCGTCGTCCCAGGCAGTGGTGTCAACTGGATCCACAGCAATCGCTGATCCTACGACGAGGTTAGCCCCATCCACAGCTAAGTCCAGACCGTCTCTGTCGGGATCCACCGCTGGCCCTTCGGTGACGACGCCTGCCGTTCCCCAGCCAGCTTCCACCGGCCATCCGCCGGCCCGCACTGGACCCGAGAAAGGGAAAGCCAAACGTGTCATTCCCCCTGGATGTGGACTTGGCAGCTCGGAGGACGACGAGGATGAGGAATCAGACTGGTACGACGGCTCAGGACCTCCTATCCGATCGTCGTCGAAGCGTACGTCGTCCTTCGGCCCGTATCCCTTCACTCTGGGCAATGAGGACGATGAGGACGACGACGACGATGAAAGTCCGGAGGATTCGGAGGAGGCTCGAGCCGCTGATGACGCCTTGGAGGAAGACACGCGACGGGCCTTGTCCCAGTCCAGATCTGAAGCCCGGCGGAGATCCCTCTCGACACCGCCTCCGCAAGTCGCTGGTACAATGGGATCCGGAGGCGGCACTGCGGGATCTGCGATCCAAGTCGACAGTGATGGTGGATCGGGTAGCGATGGTGGTGGGGGGTCGCCCCGTGGTGGTGGATTCCTTGGATCTGGTGGAGGGGGGTCGCCTCATGGTGGCGGATCTATCGGATCTGTCTTGATCCCCGCTCCCCCTAACTCGTCATTGCCAGGGATGCTCCCCGTGGCCCCGTTCGGTCCGGATGCCGCCTTCATTCCTGGTCGGCGTGCTCCCGTGGCCTCCGCCACTCGAGACATTGAATCTCGGTCCGCCAAGAAATTGAACCGGGTCGCCATTATTTCAATCAAGATCACGGTCCTGTTTCCTGAGTATTGAGGGTTGCTGATCTTGGTACTGTGTACCTGCTGTACCCATTAACCGGTCAACCTGAACCGGTCCAATACGATCCCGCTGTGATTATGGTACGATGTTTATGCCACCCATGATTGGACGAGTAGAATGATTGGACGAGTACAGAATGATTGGATGAGTAGAATGATTGGACGACCTAGGTAGTGAGGACAGTGTAAGCCCCGATAAATCAATCACTTTCGAATCTTCCTTCTTCCGCTCAAGTGCCTTCACTCCGGTCTCCGCACCAAGTGCAGAAGTCACTCCGTTCAGCCCCAAGCTTCGTTCCAACACCTCTACACCGTTAACAGGTTATGAGCCCAAGCACCATGTCCTCTGCCCATGACGCCTCGACCAAGGTCACCATCGACAAGTTCAACGGTGACAACTACGCGACGTGGAACCGCTACATGCGTGGCGTGTTTCTGACCAAGTCGGTATGGCACGTAGTGAACCGGGAAACGACGCCGAGCTTCACGGACATCCGGACCAAGGACGACTACGTCAAGGCGAGCAACATTGCGTTCGGACTGATGTTGCTCCACATGAACGCGGACTACCATCACGTGGTTGATCACTGCGAGGAAGCGTGGGGCGCGTGGACGCGCTTGAAGACGCTGTATGGTGGGTCGCAAAAGGCTGGTCGCATCTACCTGAAGCGCCAACTCTTCCGCATGGAGATGTCGGAAGGCGGCAATGTCTTGCATCATTGCAACGAGGTCCTCAACATCAGCGCCAAGCTCAGCAGCATCGGCGCCAAGATGGAGGACGAGGACGTGGCGATCTGCTTACTGCAGAGTCTCCCCAAGAGCTACGAGAGCGTCGTGCTCAATCTGGAGATGAGCAACGCAGAGCTGCGGTCGCAAGACGTTGTGAAAGTGCTCACAAACGAGCACATCAAGCGACAAGGTGAGAAGACGGCGACGGTGAAGACTGAAAACGCGGCCAAGGCGTTTAACACCGACCGAGCGTCTTGCCAATGCACGTACTGCGGGAAATCGGGGCACATGATTGACAAGTGCTGGACCAAGCAGAAGGATGAGGGTCGAGGTGCTCGACGCGGCGGCAACGGCCGTGGACGCGGAGCTACCAACATCCAGTGGCGAAACGACGACGACGACGACCACGACTACGATCGAGTAGCGTTCGCGGTTTCCCTGGAATGTGGAGTATCGACGAACAAGAATGTGTCTGGAATGTGGGCGGTCGACAGTGGTGCCACACACCACATCTGTAACGACAAGTCCAAGTTCGCCAATCTCATCGAGCGCAATGAAGGCGAACTTTCGGTGGCCGACGGGAACAAGGCGGCTATCAAGGGTGTGGGGACCATCGTGGAAAGAGTGGTCCTGCCCAACGGCACCGAGCGCGAGATCGAGATCAAGAACGCGCTCTATGTGCCTAACATGAGCAAGAATTTGCTTTCTGTACCGCAGATCCACAAGAACGGAAAGTTCCAGGTGGTGTTCGATGGCACCAAGATGCACATCTCACGCAAGGACTTGAATCAAGTGGTGGCATCGGCGGATCTCGTAGATGGACTCTACTGGCTTCGCACGCCTCTTCGATCAGCAAATGCGGCGACAACTGGAAGGACGGTCGACCTGCATGCGCGTATGGGTCACGCTCCAGTCGAGGTGCTTCGCAAGATGGTCGACAGCAAGATGATCAAGGACGCGAAAGCACCTTCCAAGCCTAGCGGACCAAGTCTGTGTCGCGGCTGCCAGCAAGGCAAGATGGTCCAAAAACCATTCCCTAGCAACCGTGACAAGCGTCGTTACGACACCTTCGAGTTGCTTCACTTCGACATTTGCGGACCCATGGAGAAGTCCTCGCTTGCTGGCAGCAAATATTTGCTACTGATCGTGGACGAAGCCAGCGGATGCATGAAGGGCTTCTGCCTGCTCGCCAAATCAGAAAGCGAAGACTGCATCAAGACGTACATCACGAAGGTGCAGAAGCAGTTTGGCAAGAAGGTCAAGTTTGTGCGACACGACGGCGCTCGTGAATTTGCGACCAATTCGCGCAAAGATTTCTACGAAGACGAAGGCATCGACCAACAAACCACGGTTCCGTACGCGCACCAGACTAACGGCACGGCAGAGCGGGCCATCTGCACCATCGTCACGATCGGCCGCAGCATGCTGCATCATGCCAAGCTAGACAAGTGTTTCTGGGGTGAAGCGGCGATGACGGCCATTTACGTGAAGAACCGCCTGCCGTCACCAAAGATCGAGTGCAAGACTCCGTTCGAGATTGTGTACAAGTCCGCGCCGAGTGTGAAACACATGCGCGTCTTCGGCTGTCGAGCTTTCATCCTAACTCCGAAGGAGAAACGGATCAAGTGGGATCCGAAAGCTCGCGCCGGATTGCTCCTGGGCTACGAAGAAGTATCCAAGGCGTATCGACTTTATGACATCGAGGCGGGGCAGGTGGTTATCAGTCGCGATGTCAACTTCGATGAATCGACCTTTGGACTTTCAGAGCCAATTTCCGATGAAGACGTCGACGACCTGGACTTCGAATCTCTCGACATCGACAATGGCGGTTCGCGTCAGACGGAGCACAGGCAGGCGGGGAAGCGCAAGAGCCGCCCGAGTGACGAAGATGAATCTGCCACAAGACGGCGAGCTACGCGTCATCGACCCGGACTGGAGGAAGCAAGTGCGCCGACCAATTCGTCTTCACGTCGAGCAGACGTAAACGAAGAAGAAAAGGCTGGATATCAAGATGAAGAATCGACTCCCCCCGTGTTTTGGCGTGCAAGTGCCAACGCAGTCGAAGCTGCGGTGGACTTATCGGAGCCGGCGACTTTCCAAGAAGCGGTGAACGGCCCCGACCAAGTGCACTGGCGCAAAGCAATTCGTGCTGAGCTCAAGTCGATGCGACTTCGAGGAGTGTTCCGTGCTGCTAAGCTGCCTAACGGACAACGCGCTATTGGTACCAAGTGGGTGTTCAAGATCAAGCGCAAAGCGGACGGATCGATCGAGAAGTACAAGGCACGCCTCGTGGCCAAGGGCTTCAAGCAAAAGTACGGCATCGACTACACTGAGACGTTCTCACCGGTTGTCAAGTACGTGACGTTGCGCATGGTGATTGCTTTGGCCAAGTACTTTGGCTGGCCGCTGGACCAACTAGACGTGGGGACGGCATTCCTGTACGGCGTGATGAGGGAGATCGTGTTTTGCGTGGTTCCCGAAGGTGTCGAGCTCGACGGTGACTTCGACTGCCTGGAATTGGTGAAGGCCATTTACGGTCTAAAACAAGCTTCGCGCGTGTGGAACGAGACCTTCGACGAGTTCGTATGCTCTATCGGCTTTCAAGTTTCGGCCTTTGACCCGTGCCTCTACATCAAAGTTGTTTATGGCCACTGTGTACTCATACTAGTCTACGTCGACGATGTCCTGGTCACCGGAAGCTCACCCGAGCTGATCTCACGCACGAAGGACGACCACAAGACACGCTTCGAAATGACTGACAGCGACAAGTGTGTGTTCGTCCTTGGGATCGAATTGGTAGACGGTCCGGACGGCAGCGTGACGATGAGCCAACGGCGTTATGTGGATGACATCCTGAAGCGCTTTGGTATGGACGAGTGCAAGGCTGTAGTGAGTCCGGTGGATATAAGCACTCGACTGGCTCCAAGCGACGCGGCGACCAAGGTACAAGCTCCGTTTCGCGAAGCTGTTGGTGCACTAATGCACCTGATGACCGCGACGCGTCCAGATATTGCGTACGCGGTGGGCTATGTGTCGCGCATCATGGAGAATCCCCAAGAAGAACACTGGGTTGTGGTCAAGCGTATCTTTCGCTACCTGCAAGGCACCAAGACGCATGGAATCTGCTACAAGCCGGGTAACAACATCGACTTTCGCGGATACTCTGACGCAGACTGGGCTGGTGACCTCGCGCAAGTCGACTTCCGGCTACACATTCATACTGATGGGTGCGCCAGTGAGCTGGGGCAGCAAGAAGCAGTCAAGTATTTCGCTGTCTACGAGCGAAGCGGAGTACATCGCGCTCAGTCTGGCAATTCAAGAAGGCAAGTGGATTCATCGCCTACTGTGCGAGATCTTAGCAGCTGCCAATGAGACTGGACCCGACCTCGAGATCCAAGAAGACAACCAGGCGTGCATCAACATGACGAAGAACCCTGTGAACCACGGCCGCGCCAAGCACATCGACATCAAGTACCACCACATCCGCGATGAAGTCAAGCGTGGTGAAGTCAAGCTCGAGTATTGCGAGACTTCTGTGATGCTGGCTGACATCATGACGAAGGCGCTTCCAGGGCCTCGTCACATGGACCTAGCAGCTGCTCTCGGCATCCACGCGTGTTCGCATTGAGGGGGCGTATTGAGGGTTGCTGGTCTTGGTACTGTGTACCAGTTGTACCCATCAACCGGTCAACCTGAACCGGTCCAATACGATCCCGCTGTGATTATGGAACGTTGTTTATGCCACCAATGATTGGATGAGTAGAATGATTGGATGACCTAGGTAGTGAGGACAGTGTAAGCCCCGATAAATCAATCACTTTCGAATCTTCCTTCTTCCGCTCAAGTGCCTTCACTCCGGTCTCCGCACCAAGTGCCGAAGTCACTCCGTTCAGCCCCAAGCTTCGTTCCAACACCTCTACACCGTTAACAGCTACCAACACTAGATTCGCAATTCCTAACCTTCTCCGAGCTCGTACGGCCAATGTAGTTCCGGTTCTTGAGGGCGGGAAGGCACTTGCGTGTTACTGTGCAAATTGGGGTCTGTATTGATACTTAAGCCTATACCTGCCTGGATTTCTACCTTCTATGCCTTTCACTTGTTAAATCCCTTACCAGGCTCGGCTGCATGTCCCTTCTTCCCTTGACCCATCATCCCAGCTGTATTATCTTCAGATCCACCGGATCCATGGCGTAATCATTATGGTCACCCTATTATGGGTACACTCATCCGGATCCAGGTCGCTTGGATCCACTTTACTGTAAGTGTACCCTCGTCGTGGATCTGAGCTCTTCAATCATCCAACATCGTTCTGCGACCGTCTGTGATCTCCTATATCCCACGAAAGTTCGAGATCCACCGCATCCATCGTCCCTGTACCCTGGGTCCAGGTCCCTCTATGCGGGATCCTCCCTCCTTGGATCCGAACTCGGAAGTATGGGATCCTAGGGAACCTCGCGGTGGATCTTGACTTCTTGTTAGCCGTGGCTACTAGATCCACCTTCAGAGGGCACCTACCATCATTCGTTCATAGGATCCACACTCGATCCACTCTCATATAGTATATCCCATATCCATCTAAGTGAATCCAGGTAAGGGTGGATCCGAGATAGGTCTTGGTGGATCTTGCCTCCCCGTACATCGCTCATACCAGATCCACCGTCATTTCATACGGGGTGCTGCTCGTCATGGCTAATCCACCACAGGCAACTTGCACCCGTGCCAGACAGCCCAAATCCTCTCTAATCACTTGAAATTGTCACTGATCCGGGATAGTGACCCCGCGTCAGGTCCATTCTCTTACTTCTGAGAAAACACTTCACCACACCAATTTGCACAGTATCACTCAAGTGCCTTCCTGCCCTCAAGAATCGGAACTACATTGGCCGTACGAGCTCCGTGAAGGTTAGGAATTGCGAATCTAGTGTTGGTAGTGATAACTGGATAATACATTGGCCATATCCTACAACCTAGTGCGCTTTCCTATACACGTGCAGATCCGACAGGTTAACCGAATTTACTACTTGGTCGGTTACACCCTAGAGGTTCTCAACTCTCAAGATCCCGTCACAGGAGGCGGCAAGTACAACGCAAAGGAAAACGCAAAGGCAAGGGAACACACCCGCAAGGCAACCCTACGGCCAGATCCACGATATAGGCCCTGGATCCATAAGCTCGAATGTTTGCTTAGGATACGGACCATCCACGGACGCAGAGTGAAGATTTTCCACCGCTGCTCCACCCCATCCCCACGTCTCGCCAAGACGCTCAAGCTTTACCACTTGAGCGCTTCGGAAGTTACCGAGAGAGCAAGATCCCGCCCTACCGACGGGTACACAAGGTGAGGAAAGTTCAGCAGAACACGGATCATCGGGGGACTTCACCGTTAGTCGGTGTCTGGACGCAGCTGGTAAGCTGGATCCGGCAATCTTGCAAATTTTGCTGATTCCGCCACACCACATAATTAACCGCTCCAAAGAACGACTGCATGCCCTTCTTACTCGTCGGAAACGAAAGCTTGGTAATGGCCGCAAGCTTCTTCGGATCAGCCCTGATACCTTCTGGCGAAATTCAACACAACGAAAACGGCGAACAAGTTGGTGGCAGTCAAAGATCTATTACGTTTGCTTACGGAGTCAGGCATCGAAGCTGGTGTGCTCGACGCAGAGGATATCTTCGAGCTGGACTTGGATCTCATAGTATCTGCGACGCGGGTCCTCTTTGTCAGAGTTAAGTCCATCACCGGAGAAAGGTCGCGCACTATGGATCCAGTGTCGTCACCGAGGATCAGACAAGCTGCGTCCTCGAACTACGAATCCGCGGCGGAAGATGGGTCCGACACGTCGTCCGAGCCCCGACGCATGCCTTTAGGACCCTCCGGGGCATCCATGCTGGAAGCGCGGGCGAGGATCCGGGGACAGGAAGTCCCTGTGAACGTGAAGACTCGGGATCCAGTACGCCCTGCCCGGAATCTGATACAATCCAGCCAGGATCGAGCCAGATCCGGCAAGAAGCCAGTGGGGTTATCGTTAGATCGGGCTCAAGGTAATCGCCTCACGGATCCAGACTCGCCAGTGGACCAGCCGGCCACAGGCTCTTCCGAAACTTCCTCGGGCGCCCTGCAGCGACACTTCGAAGCTGATATAAGAGGAAGGTAGTTTGTGCACTAGATGATAAAATGCAAAGTGATTGATTTATTGGAGCTTACTCTGTCTTACGTCCTAGTCAGCATCCAATCATGTGGTGCATCCAATCACCAACACTGGACTCGTCCAACCATCCTGCTCGTCTAATCATCTGTTTGCGCATACATCCGTTTGCGCAATTGACTTACCGTAAACATCGCGGGGTCCTTGGAAACCGGTTTTACGGGTATGCCGAAACTGGACGAGACGCCTTCTTGACAGCATTCCCACTCGACTCGATTGCGCTTGGTAACTTGATACCCAGCTTGTTGCAAAGATGTTCGAACTGCACCGCGGTGATCGGCTTGGTCATCAGATCCGCCTTCATGTCCTTCGTCGAGCAGTACTGCAACACCACTTGGCCATCTTCAACCTTCTCGCGCACGAAGTGGTAGCGAATGTCGATGTGCTTGGTGCGCTTGTGAAACTCGGGGTTCTTGGCCAGCGCAATTGACACTTGATTGTCCTCGAAAATCATGACAGGGTCCTCGTTCTTCATTTCGCCGAGCTCACACAGGAATGCCTTGAGCCAGATCGCTTCTTGAGCAGCTTCCGTCAACGCCATGTACTCCGCCTCCGTCGATGACAGCGCCACCGTGCGCTGCTTCTTGCTTCTCCAACTAACGCATCCGTCGTTCATCATGAACGCGTAGCCGCTTGTACTGCGTCGAGTCTCGACGTCACCAGCCCAATCCGCATCCGAGTAGCCTTGGAGTCCTTCTTCACTTGTTTCTTGAAACTCGATGCCGTGCGTCTTCGTACCTTGAATGTAGCGGAAGACGCGCTTGAGTGCTTGCCAGTGTGTGGGACACGGGTCCGCCGCGAACTGGCTGAGAACTCCCACTGCAGCAGCAAGGTCCGGTCGGGTTCCAACCATGAGGTACATCAGACAGCCGACAGCATTGCGATAAGGCACCTTGGCCATGGTCTCTTCATGGTTGCATCCTCCTTCGCACATGGCCTTGGTCAACTTGAGTCCTGGGTCTTGAGGGGTCTTGACAGGGTTGCTGTTCTCCATGCCAAACTTCTCCAGGATGTCCTTCGCAAACTTGGTCTGACGCACCGACACTTTTCCTGTAGCCGCATCTTGATCGATCTCCATACCGAGGAAATACTTGAGGCAACCCAAGTCCGTCATGTCGAAGCGCTCACACAAAGCCTTCTTCGTCGACTTGAGAAGCTCGTCGCTGTTACTGGCGAGGACCAGATCATCGACGAGAGCTACAAAGATCATGTCTTGGTCATCCCACTTGACGTAGATGCAGTGATCGGCTTCACACTTCTTGAACCCCAGTTCCAGCATGAACTTGTCAATGGTCTGGTTCCATATTCGTGGCGACTGCTTAAGACCGTAGAGCGAGCGCTTGAGATGACAGACATAGTCAGGATGTTCTTCATCCGTGTAACCGTCCGGTTGCACCATGTAGATATCTTCGTCAAGCAGCCCGTTCAGGAACGCCGTCTTGACATCCATCTGGTGCACCGTCAGATTGTACTTAGCCGCCAGACTGAGCAGGATCCTGATCGACGTGAACTTGGCGACTGGCGCGAAGGTTTCTTCGTAGTCGATGCCGTACTTTTGCGAAAAACCCTTGGCCACAAGTCGTGCCTTGAACCGCTCGATCTCTCCCGCTTGGTTCTCCTTGATGCGAAACACCCAACGACAACCGATAGTCTTTTGACGTTGGGGCAATGGCACCAATGACCATGTCTTGTTCTTGCGAAGAGAGTCGACTTCTGAGTCGCACGCCTCCTTCCACTTGACCGCGTTGCTGGATTCCATCGCCGACTTGAACGTAGTCGGCATTTCTTCCACTGAATCCACAACGTAGGCCGCTTCGAAATCTTCTTCTCGACTACTTGCGACGGCTGACATCTCATCCAGTGTCTGCGGCCGACTCTGTCGCTTGCTTCGCGGGATCTCTACCGCTTCCTTCAACGACTGCGCTCGCTGGTGTCGCTTGCTGCCGGGCTCAAATTCTTGACGCGGCGCAGTGTCTCCCATTGTCTCATCCTCGGACGATGCTTCTTGATCCGTAACTTCTTCTTCTTGAAGCTCCACGATGTCATCTTCATCGTGGCTGCGTCTCCCTCCGTCGAAGACGTCTTCCATGAACTGCGCATCGCGCTCACTAGCACACGACCGCTCTTGATCTCTTCGAACGATACGCTGTCTCGTGTTCCGAGTACCCCAGAAACCGACACTTCACTGCTCGAGCGTCCAACTTGGTGCGTTTCTGCTTCGGAACCGTCACGTACGAATGGCAACCGAACACCTTCAGATTCGCCAGCAGTGGTATCTTAAGGGTCCATACTTGGTGCGGTGACTTGTCATGGCTGATGGCACGTGTGGGACACCGGTTACGTAAAAACGCAGCGGTCATTACCGCTTCACCCCAATGCGACTTGGTCAAACCAGCATGCCCCAACATGCAGCGCGCACATTTCACCAGCGTCCGGTTCATCCGCTCGGCGACACCGTTTAGTTGAGGCGTGTACGGAGGCGTAAACTTTTGCACGATACCACGACGCTTGCAGAACTTAGCCATCTCGCCCGACGTGTACTCGCCACCGTTGTCACTACGAAGCGTCCTGACGACCTTGCCGGTCTGTGTCTCCGCAAATGCAACAAACGCAGCAAAACTTGTCAGCCACTTCTGACTTGTTCCGGAGCAAATACTGTTAACGGTGTAGAGGTGTTGGAACGAAGCTTGGGGCTGAACGGAGTGACTTCTGCACTTGGTGCGAAGACCGGAGTGAAGGCACTTGAGCGGAAGAAGGAAGATTCGATAGTGATTGATTTATCGGGGCTTACACTGTCCTCACTACCTAGGTCATCCAATCATTCTACTCATCCAATCATTCTGTACTCGTCCAATCATTCAACTCGTCCAATCATTGGTGGCATAAACAACATACCATAATCACAGCGGGATCGTATTGGACCGGTTCAGGTTGACCGATTAATGGGTACAACTGGTACACAGTACCACGACCAGTAACCCCCAATACGCCCCCTCAATGCGAACACGCGTGGATGCCGAGAGCAGCTGCTAGGTCCATGTGACGAGGCCCTGGAAGCGCCTTCGTCATGATGTCAGCCAGCATCACAGAAGTCTCGCAATACTCGAGCTTGACTTCACCACGCTTGACTTCATCGCGGATGTGGTGGTACTTGATGTCGATGTGCTTCGCGCGGCCGTGGTTCACAGGATTCTTCGTCATGTTGATGCACGCCTGGTTGTCTTCTTGGATCTCGAGGTCGGGTCCAGTCTCATTGGCAGCTGCTAAAATCTCGCACAACAGACGATGAATCCACTTGCCTTCTTGAATTGCCAGACTGAGCGCGATGTACTCCGCTTCGCTCGTAGACAGCGAAATACTTGACTGCTTCTTGCTGCCCCAGCTCACTGGCGCACCCATCAGTATGAATGTGTAGCCGGAAGTCGACTTGCGCGAGGTCACCAGCCCAGTCTGCGTCAGAGTATCCGCGAAAGTCGATGTTGTTACCCGGCTTGTAGCAGATTCCATGCGTCTTGGTGCCTTGCAGGTAGCGAAAGATACGCTTGACCGCAACCCAGTGTTCTTCTTGGAGATTCTCCATGATGCGCGACACATAGCCCACCGCGTACGCAATATCTGGACGCGTCGCGGTCATCAGGTGCATTAGTGCACCAACAGCTTCGCGAAACGGAGCTTGTACCTTGGTCGCCGCGTCGCTTGGAGCCAGTCGAGTGCTTATATCCACCGGACTCACTACAGCCTTGCACTCGTCCATACCAAAGCGCTTCAGGATGTCATCCACATAACGCCGTTGGCTCATCGTCACGCTGCCGTCCGGACCGTCTACCAATTCGATCCCAAGGACGAACACACACTTGTCGCTGTCAGTCATTTCGAAGCGTGTCTTGAGGTCGTCCTTCGTGCGTGAGATCAGCTCGGGTGAGCTTTCGGTGACCAGGACATCGTCGACGTAGACCAGTATGAGCACACAGTGGCCATCAACAACTTTGATGTAGAGGCACGGGTCAAAGGCCGAAACTTGAAAGCCGATAGAGCATACGAACTCGTCGAAGGTCTCGTTCCACACGCGCGAAGCTTGTTTTAGACCGTAAATGGCCTTCACCAATTCCAGGCAGTCGAAGTCACCGTCGAGCTCGACACCTTCGGGAACCACGCAAAAGCACGATCTCCCTCATCACGCCGTACAGGAATGCCGTCCCCACGTCTAGTTGGTCCAGCGGCCAGCCAAAGTACTTGGCCAAAGCGATCACCATGCGCAACGTCACGTACTTGACAACCGGTGAGAACGTCTCAGTGTAGTCGATGCCGTACTTTTGCTTGAAGCCCTTGGCCACGAGGCGTGCCTTGTACTTCTCGATCGATCCGTCCGCTTTGCGCTTGATCTTGAACACCCACTTGGTACCAATAGCGCGTTGTCCGTTAGGCAGCTTAGCAGCACGGAACACTCCTCGAAGTCGCATCGACTTGAGCTCAGCACGAATTGCTTTGCGCCAGTGCACTTGGTCGGGGCCGTTCACCGCTTCTTGGAAAGTCGCCGGCTCCGATAAGTCCACCGCAGCTTCGACTGCGTTGGCACTTGCACGCCAAAGCACGGGGGGAGTCGATTCTTCATCTTGATCTCCAGCCTTTTCTTCTTCGTTTACGTCTGCTCGACGTGAAGACGAATTGGTCGGCGCACTTGCTTCCTCCAGTCCGGGTCGATGACGCGTAGCTCGCTGTCTTGTGGCAGATTCATCTTCGTCACTCGGGCGGCTCTTGCGCTTCCCCGCCTGCCTGTGCTCCGTCTGACGCGAACCGCCATTGTCGATGTCGAGAGATTCGAAGTCCAGGTCGTCGACGTCTTCATCGGAAATTGGCTCTGAAAGTCCAAAGGTCGATTCACCGAAGTTGACATCGCGACTGATAACCACCTGCCCCGCCTCGATGTCATAAAGTCGATACGCCTTGGATACTTCTTCGTAGCCCAGGAACAATCCGGCGCAATCCTTCGGATCCCACTTGAGCCGTTTCTCCTTCGGAGTTAAGATGAAAGCTCGACAGCCGAAGACGCGCATGTGTTTCACACTCGGCGCGGACTTGTACACAATCTCGAACGGAGTCTTGCACTCGATCTTTAGTGACGGCAGGCGGTTCTTCACGTAGATGACCGTCATCGCCGCTTCACCCCAGAAACACTTGTCCAGCTTGGCATGATGCAGCATGCTGCGGCCGATCGTGACGATGGTGCAGATGGCCCGCTCTGCCGTGCCGTTAGTCTGGTGCGCGTACGGAACCGTGGTTTGTTGCTCGATGCCCTCGTCTTCGTAGAAATCTGTAAGCGAGTTAGTCGCAAACTCACGAGCTCCGTCGTGTCGCACGAACTTGACCTTCTTGCCAAACTGCTTCTGCACCTTCGTGATGTACGTCTTGATGCAGTCTTCGCTTTCTGATTTGGCACGCAGGCAGTGTGGTGAAGTGCTTTCTCAGAAATAAGAGAATGGTCCTGACGCGGGGTCACTATCCCGAATCAGTGACAATTTCAAGTGATTATAGAGGATTTGGGTTGTTTGGCACGGGTGCAAGTTGCCTGTGGTGGATTAGCCATGGCGAGCAGCACCCCGTATGGAATGACGATGGATCTGATATGAGCGATGTACGAGAAGGCAAGATCCACCAAGACTTACCTCGGATCCACCCTTACCTGGATTCACTAAGATGGATATGGGATATACTATACAAGAGTGGATCGAGTGCGGATCCTATGAAGGAAGGATGGTCGGTGCTCTCTGACGGTGGATCTAGTAGCCACGGCTAATGAAGAGTCAAGATCCACCGCGAGGTACCCCGGATCCCATACTTCCGAGTTCGTATCCAAGGAGGGAGGATCCCGCCTGGAGGGACCTGGATCCAGGGTATAGGGATGAGGGATACAGTGGATCTCGAACTTTCGTAGGACAACGGAGATCACAGACGGTTGCAAGATGATGTTGGATGATTGGAGAGTTCGGATCCACGGCGAGTGTACCATTACAGTGAGGTGGATCCAAGCGACCTAGATCCGGATGAGTGTACCCATAATAGGGTGACCATGATGATTACGTCATATATCCGGTGGATCTGAAGATAACACAGCTGGGATGATGGGTCAAGGGAAGAAGGGACATGCAGCCGAGCCTGGTAAGGGATTTAGCAGATGAAAGACATAGAAGGTAGAAACCCAGGCAGGTATAGGCTTAAATATCAATACAGACCTCAATTTGCACTGTGGAGGGCAAGTGACCTGTAGTCGTCTCGGGGGTTGGATTTGGCCTCGGGCGATCGCCGTAACAGGAGTGAACATTGGCCCTGGACAAGGACAGCGTCTACTTCGCCCGCCAAGCATCAGGTCTCACTATGGAGTAATCAAGATCACGAACTAGAGAACAAGTGGGCACGGAATCGTAACGGGATCATCAAGTGGAGATCAACTACGTATAGCGTTTCGACGGGGATTGGATTTGGCCTTGCAGAACATTCGTAGCGGAGATGAGCATTGGCCCGGACAAGTTTCGTGTATACTTTGACCCTAGGGACTAACTCAATAAATAAAGACCTCAATTTGCACAGTAACACGCAAGTGCCTTTCCGCCCTCAAGAACCGGAACTACATTGGCCGTACGAGCTCCGTGAAGGTTAGGAATTGCGAATCTAGTGTTGGTAGTGATAACTGGATAATACATTGGCCAGATCCTACAACCTAGTGAGCTTTTCCTATACACGTGCAGATCCGACAGGTTAACCGAATTTACTACTTGGTCGGTTATACCCTAGAGGTTCTCAACTCTCAAGATCCCGTCACAGGAGGCGGCAAGTACGACTTAAAGGACAACACCAAGGCAAGGGAACACACCCGCAAGGCAACCCTACGGCCGGATCCACGATCTAGGCCCCGGATCCATAAGCTCGAATATTCGCTTAGGATACGGAACCATCCACGGACGCAGAGTGAAGATTTTCCACTGCTGCTCCACCCCATCCCCACGTCTCGCCAAGACACTCAAGCTTCACCACTTGAACTCTTCGGAAGTTACCGAGAGAGCAGATCCCGCCCTACCGACGGGTACACAAGGTGAGGAAAGTTCAGCAGAACACGGATCATCGGGGGACCCCCTCCGTTAGTCGGTGTCTGGGCGCAGTTGGTAAGTTGGATCTGGCAATCTCGCAGATTTTGCTGATCCCGCTACACCACAATGGTGCGCGTGCCCGGATCTTTTGGTGACTCGGGATTTCACCGTGAGTCCCAAGAAGATGCTCAAGTGAAGATTGAGCCAGGGGAAGAGGCGTCGTCGGAGGTCGGATCGACGAAGACGCTGCTGAATGAAACAAGATCCGCGGATCGATGGAGTTTTGGGAGGAACTCTGTCGACGGAAGAGAGGTGGATCCGAATCCGGATCTAGAAGAGAAACCTCTCTATCCTCCCCAGGTCCCCTCGGGGACCCCTGCGGATCTTGACGTAAGTCAAGATCCGCTAACAAAACAAGGGAAAGTGAAGGCGAAACGGTATGCATTTGCAGATTCACCGATTAAGCCAACACCGTACCTAAACCCAAGCCCGCTAGTCGAAGAAACAAGAAAGAAGACGAAAACGAGTAAGACTACGCGGAAGAAGATGCAAGCTCCAGAGTCGGAAGAAGACCAAGCTGGATCCAGGTCAAGCTGGTCCGACAAGGATCTCGAGTTTGTGTATCGCCACCAAGCTTTACGCAACTTCCTGCATCAAGATCCTGTCATGCAGATCCTGAATCCACGACAGATCGAAGATCCAAGGGAACCGGTGAGAGCACCAACGAAAACGGCGAACAAGTTGGTGGCAGTCAAAGATCTATTACGTTTGCTTACGGAGTCAGGCATCGTAGCTGGTGTGTTCGACGCAGAGGATATCTTCGAGCTAGACCTGGATCTCATAGTATCCGCGACGCGGGACCTCTTTGCCAGAGTTAAGTCCATCACCGGAGAAAGGTCGCGCACTATGGATCCAGTGTCGTCGTCGAGGATCAGCCAAGCTGCGTCCTCAAACTACGAATCCGCCGCTGAGGATGAGTCAGACACGTCGTCCGAACCACGACGCATGACTTTAGGACCCTCCGGGGCATCCATGCTGGAAGCGCGGGCGAGGATCCGAGGACAGGAAGCCCCTGTGAACGTGAAAGCTCGGGATCCAGTACGCCCTACGCGTGATTTGACACAATCCAGCCAGGATCGAGCCAGATCCGGCAAGAAGCCAGTGGGATTATCGTCAGATCAGGCTCGAGGTAATC
>NW_003303663.1:376739-380343 GCF_000142945.1 Phytophthora infestans T30-4 | reverse complement strand
TCTTTTCCCCCACCCACTTTTCATCATCCCTACCGAACATAGATAGAAGGTCATACACGTCTCACTCGCGGGGTGAGGATGAGGCTGTCAGTTGCTAACCTACCAACCCCCTTGAGCAGACAAAAAAATCTCATTCGAGTTACGCATCGCGTCATCGTCCCAGTATCCTCTCTACCTGACAAGCTGGGCGGTGTACAGCATTGCTTGGCGTTCAGGAAACCTATTGACGGCATTGTTAGTTCCATACACGACAAGAAACCAAGGAACCTGATGTGAGCGTACCGTCGTCCGGGCATAGAACGCATTTTCTTGTAGAGGTCACCACCTCCAGCATATTTCATTACCAAGTAAACTGAAGAAAGCAAAACAATTGATATGTTAGGACATGGACGAGAAAAGAAGCACAAGGATCCTCCATCTCACCTCGTGTGGCGTCTTGAAAAGTGGCAAACAGGGGCAGGATATTTTCGTGTCGAATACGGGAGTGAATCTCCACTTCCTTTCGCAATTGGTGAGATACACCCGCAGCCTTAAGTTGCTCCTTCACTAGCACTTTCAGGGCCACATACATTCGCGAGCTTTTCTCACGCGCAAGGTACACTTGACCAAACTTTCCCGTTCCCAGTTCACGACCAATCTCGAAATCGCTCAAACTCCACGCTTTAGGCGGTTGGTTTGGGTGCTCCTGTTCCTGTTCCCGTTGTTGTTCGGTTTGTTGATCCTCGTAGTCCATCATCTCCGCTGGGGCTGCTGGTGGGGTAGTTTGTTCCGTAGTATACTGTCGTGGCGGTGGTGGGGTTGGTGCGTTGCTTTGTGTCCGCGTAGTACCGAAACGAGGTTGAGGGCTCGAGCCGGTTTGGAATCTGCTAGATGCACCAGCGCCAGTGTATGGAGGTCTAGCTGACGTTGGTCTTGCGGTAGAACTCGATGTAGCTGTCCGTAACCTGCTTGTACCGCCGCCATACATCGCTTTAGTTGGTGCTGACGGAATTCGCGACGCTTGATGCCTTCCAGTAGCGCTGCTAGCTGTTGGACGTGCATACGACGGCACGGATCCAGTCGACGCAGGTGAGACTGTTCGATGCGCTAACGATGACGCTGTTGGTGCCATTAAGCGACCTGTGTGTACACAAAATTATTCATTAGAGCTAACTATCGAGACCGTTGCTACCGCGGCTAACGTACTCGTGGCCGTCGATCTGTAGCTGACAGTGGAACGTTCACGTAGTGCCTGGCGGTTGTGGCCAAACGACGCAGTCGAGGATGCAGACGAAGGAGACGCCCGCTGGAGTCGCCCCAAGGCGACAGGAGGCGCTGGAGACGCGTCCTTCATGTCGATATCCGCAGAATCAGGCGAAGGTTCATACCGACCGAAGTTGGGGCGGCGATTCTCGTCAGACCTCATGCCACTGCTCATTACAAATTGTCGTTGGTCTTGCTGTTATTTGAATGTTGTTCTAAGTAAAAATTAGCTTGCAAAAAGAAAAAGGTTTCCTGATTTTAGGAATTAATTTGGAAGTTCGTAGAATTGTGAATGTTTTTATTTACAATTGTTTTCTTAAAGAAACAGATTTTTCGAAAGCATTTTCCGCACGACCACTTAGTTTCGTTTTGCCAATGTAGCCAGCTTCTGAAAGGCGAGTTGAAGGTTTGAAATGTAGTCGATGAGTACCGGACTATCATAGAACAAGTGGCAGAACTGCGAGTCATAATTGCATGAGCTAGAGCATTGGAAAAGTAATTTATTGCAAAACTGACCTCCTTGAAGCTAGAGCTCTTCATGGCGATTTTCTCCACCTCAATCATGGGCGGAATGCTGAATCTGCAAGTGGGACATGTGTTAGAACTGCGTTGCTATGCGGCGTGAGGGAACATACGCGTTCTGTTGGGCTACAACTCGAAGTCTGGCGATAATGTTGGTGGTGCTGCAAGGGACCTCTGCCATTAATACAATTGTCAAGCTCAATACCGAAGCAAAAGGCTCCACCTCTCGGATCGATCTCCACTTCTGTCTTTGGTTGCCGCATTTTCGTTGTAGATATCGTGCGCCTTGTTCAAAAACTCTACCAGCATTTTCAAATTGTGAGGCATCAGAAATTGCCAAGCCAGAAGATTGCACGCATCTTTACCATTGAAAAAGAAGCATGCACTGAAAGCTGTTAGTAACGTTCGCAGCGATGCTCGTCGCTGGTCATCTTCGTTTTCAGGCAGGTGGCCGGTCGCTTGCCGTACTAATTGTGTTGGCAAGTCGCTGCACTGACAATGAAGCATTTCTGTGAAATCTCTAACCGACAGCACTACAGTAGCCATCGCAAGCAAAAGATGGTTACACATTCACCACTTCAGCAGTCAGACGGACCAAAGTACCGATATCATTACATGTAAATAACAGCACTTACTCATATCGTGGTCGATCTTTGCGTAGCTGCGCTGCAATTGAGCAAGGAAGGACGCACGGTTTTGCAGACAGCCGTTGACGTACTCGAACGACCGGTTTTTGACATTGGATCCTTTGGCAACTGCGGCAAAATAATTGGCGATGAAGTGTGCCGGCTGATCCGGGCGCTTGTCCTGTAACTGGCGTACCAGGTCGTCTACGTAGAACTGAACGCCTGACTGCTGCAGATAGAAATCATTGGACGATGCAGTGTTGCGCGACGGTAGCCGCGCCAACGTACGCAGCTTGGATCCGCTCGAGACGGTCGCAGTTGCGTTCTCACGGACGCTGTCAGTGGCAGGAGCGCGATACGCGTTGGCGATGAGGTTCTCCGCCTCCAAGCGACTCATGCTTTCAGTGTTCATTGCTGCGAGCTTTAACAAGAATAATCAATTTAAAGATCTGTTTTTCTTTTATTCTTTTAATTTTGAAAAAGAGCTTTTCCAAAGAAGCGCCAGTTTAAAATAAAAATAAAACACTTTTAAAAAAGTACTTCTCCAAAAATGTACCGAAAAAGCGCTAAAAAAGGCCAGTCGCGACAGACACAACTTGCTTGTCAAAAAAGTCAACTTTTCTAGCTACTGTATCGGTTTGCGCAGGTTTGTGGGTATCACCGTCGAGAGGCTGTGCGTCACTTGACGCCCGACTCTCTCTATGGGCGTGGACGCGGAGGCGCTGGCTCAGCTAGCAGCCACAGGACTTGCAGGAATATTTGCAGGTGCGTCGATGTACATCAGTGTGGCGCAGCACCCGGCGCTCATGGAGACGGACGCGCTAGCATTCCAGGCTCCTTTCTTCCGACGAATGTACTTCTACGCAGCGCGAATGCAGGGACCTGTAGCTGTAGGCAGTGGCCTCAGTGCGCTACTTGTAGCTTGGCTGCAGAAGCAGCGTGGACCACACGCAGGCATGCCGCGGCTCTGGCTTATTAGCGGATGTCTTATCGGTGGAGTCGTACCCTTCACTATGCTCAAGATGCTGGCGCTAAACGACAAACTCGTGGACTCGAAGCGTTGCGTGCACCGTGGCCAGACATGGATGCAAGAGATGTTGCGGCGATGGGGGAAACTCCACGCAGTGCGTGCAGGAGCGAGTGTACTGGCATTCTCCGGGATGTTGATAGCGATGGCTTGCGGCGGCGACAGGACACCGGCCCTCAAGTCATGG
>NW_003303663.1:374841-376035 GCF_000142945.1 Phytophthora infestans T30-4 | reverse complement strand
CCTCGGCGGATCGCTGACGGACAGCAAGCGGAGCGAACCAGCGGTGAGCCTTGATCTCCTGCAGCGAGAGACGCCTCTCCGGTAGCTTCTGCAGGATCTGTTCATAGTACAAGAAACATGTCAGAAAACGTGTACATGTTTTATTTCTAAAGTCCAGACATCGTACCCGCGTGATCAAATCCTTCGCTGCCAGTGACACCATGGGAGGGACACGAAGTTGGCCTTCGGTAATGAGCTCGATGGTCTCGTTTTGTCCCTATTTAACAAACCACAATAATAAGCATTTCAAAGTGGGGCCATGAAAGGAAAGACGCACGTACCGGCGCTTCGAACGGAGGCTTGCCCACCAGCAGCTCGTACATAATGATTCCGACAGCCCAAATGTCGACCGATTCGTCGTATTTCTCGCCCTACACTCGACAACGTTAGCTGGATGGTAAGCACAGTACGTTGCCAAGTAGAACGTACCCGAATCATCTCAGGCGACAGGTAATCCAAGGTGCCACATAGAGTATCGCGGCGATTACTACATAAATACAAATTAGTTATTATAAGTCACGCATTATAACGAGGCACGACACCACGTACGCCGCCGTCACGTTAGCAGAAGACCAACCGAAATCGCCAAGCTGGATTGTACCCTAAGACATCGCAGCTAAAGTCAGTAACATGGCGTTAACTACCCAGTTTAATCATACCTCCTGGGATAGAAGAAGGTTCTCAGGTTTGATATCGCGGTGGATCACGTGTTGTTGATGGCACGCCTCCAACGCACTAGAGCAACAAAAAAAAGATTTGAGTTACGAATCGCTTCATCCTCTCAGTAATCATCTATTACCTGACAAGCTGGGCGGTGTACAGCATTGCTTGGCGTTCAGGAAACCTATTGACGGCATTGTTAGTTCCATACACGACAAGAAACCAAGGAACCTGATGTGAGCGTACCGTCGTCCGGGCATAGAACGCATTTTCTTGTAGAGGTCACCACCTCCAGCATATTTCATTACCAAGTAAACTGAAGAAAGCAAAACAATTGATATGTTAGGACATGGACGAGAAGAGAAGCACAGGGATCCTCCATCTCACCTCGTGTGGCGTCTTGAAAAGTGGCAAACAGGGGCAGGATATTTTCGTGTCGAATACGGGAGTGAATCTCCACTTTCTTTTCGCAATTGGTGAGATACACCCGCAGCC
>NW_003303663.1:373751-374741 GCF_000142945.1 Phytophthora infestans T30-4 | reverse complement strand
GAAATCCCGTTTGAGTGCTTCCATCATCTGTAACATTTTCACTTTAGTCGTGTCTTTCCACTCGTTATGTTCCAGTTGCATTTGATGCATTTGTTGCTGAAGTTGCAGCGCTCTATTGCGTTGTTTCTCGACTTCTTCCGCCAGCTTCTTCTCCTTGTCGGCAGTGGCTTCTAACGCCACTTTTAGTCGCTGTTTGTCGTTGTCAGCTTCAAGTTGGAAGCGCTGACGCTCTTCGTCCAGCGCAGACTGTAAATACGCCGCTCGCTCCCGCTTCATCTTCTCGCGTTCATCGTCTTGAATGGCTCTACGTAACTTGTCGTCTTCTTCCAACAACGCGCTCTTCGCAGCCACCTCGGCCTCTTCCTCAACCAGTTTCTCTTCACAGAACTTGAGCTCCTCTTTCAGACGCGATAGCTCGTCACGGTCGGTGATTAACAGAGACTTGCGAGACTCGATCTGCTCCATTAAGTGCTGTTTCTCACGCGGAGTCTCGGTTTTCATCTGCGTGAACGCTTGTACACCTTGCTGCAACTTACTTTTGTTCTCCACGTAACTTTGCTTCCGCACACGCATCTCCTTGGAGAGCTGTACTTTTTTCTGTCGTAAGACTTTAATCTTCTTCATAATGTCCATCTTCTCTTGTTTAACAGTCTGCATGAAGCCCAAGATCTTCTTCTCATTAGCAAGAGAGTTCTGTCTCTCCTGTTCGTATAGTTCCGTGAGTCGTTGCTTCTCTTCCCACGACTGTTGCTTCGCGCGTTCAAGGTTAGCGATAGTCTCCTCCATCTGCCCCATCATCTCCGGGTTGCCACTTGAAGCCGACGTAGGACGCGCCACCATTTGGCGTAACTTTTCGATTTCTTCTCGTAACTCTCGGATGATCTTCTCGTTGATATCTTCGTTCTTCTTGGTCGCGTTCTTAATAGACTTGGCTCGGTTGGCATACACTAAAGTGCCCAAACTCTCTTCAAAGTTATAATCTGCTGGCGA
>NW_003303663.1:353120-361879 GCF_000142945.1 Phytophthora infestans T30-4 | reverse complement strand
GTGTACACCTGGATCTGGGCAGGATCCACCCTTTCAGTGTACACCTGGATCTGGGCAGGATCCACCCTTTCAGTGTACACCTGGATCCGGGCGGGACCCACCCTTTCAGTGTACACCTGGATCTGGGCGGGATCCACCCTTTCAGTGTACACCTGGATCTGGGCGGGATCCACCCTTTCAGTGTACACCTGGATCTGGGCGGGATCCACCCTTTCAGCGTACACCTGGATCTGGGCGGGATCCCGGATCCGGTTGGATCTGCGCCTGGATTTCATCCGAATCTAGCGCCAATGACCCAGGTCAGTATAGTTGGGGCCCTTGAAAGCTCGTGCTTGAGATCAAAAAGGACTCCTCGCACGTAAAACGTCACTCTTATGCATAACCATTCACTCCTTCCTCCTAATCCACCCTTCCCCTGTGGATTCGTCTTCTCTTTCTTCCCGATGTGACCAACTCACATCAGCGATCCTCCTCCTCCTGGCCCACACCCTTTTTGTGGGCCCTTCTTCATCCTCCCATCGACATGACCAACTCACATCCATGGGTCCCCTCCCTACTCTTCTTCATGAGACTGCATCACGCCGAATCTGTTACGATTCGTACGATCCCTCAAGAAATCATAGAGTAATGCTCCACAGCTCAGATCTGCCTCGTCTACCCAACTGGGTTCGTCATATCCACGCCAATACACCAGAAATTCACGGTAAATCCGTCCGTATCTAGTTCGCTTCCCCGACCTCATATCGGTGATCCTCTCGACTTCGAACTCGTCGTCTTCGAGATCCACATTCCAACTATCTTCCGGTAGGAGGACTTCGTCGAAATCCACGCGGTCGGATACATCCACTGAAAGACGGATCTGCGGCCGATCCGGATATTCTTTGACCAACTTCAGCTTGGATACGTGTACCACAGGGAACAGGCGGTATTCGGTACCTACCCTTTCCAGCTTTACCGCATGTTCTCCAATCTTCTCGCTCACCCGGAACGGTCCATGCCATAGGTGGGCTAATTTGCGGGCATACCCCTCTTTCACTCGATCCAAATTAAGCCACACCTGCGATCCCACTTGGATTTGATGTGGACGGGCATCGTCGTTGTGTCGATCCGCTCGATCCTGTATCGCACTCCGCAGTCGTTCGTTCACCTGGGATCTAGCTTGCCGGTAGTATTTCTGGACTTGGTATCGCCATCGCCTTGGATCTCGGTTCCTCTTCTTGGTGCTGCAAACTGGGATGGCCGCTTCCAGGGTGGATTTGGGATCCCACCCATGTACCAAGTAGAATGGGGTATCACCCCGGATCCTGTCTTGGGCGGTGTTCATCGCGAAGGGGAGCCGTTCTGCGTACTCATCCCAATCCCTTTGGTCCAAATCCTGGACATACATCTTGAGTGCTCTCGTGATCGTCTGCACCATGCGTTCGGCCGACCCGTTAGCTTAGGGACGATACGCCATGGTTGCTCGCTGTCGCTGCCCTAGGATCCGGTTGAATGCTCGAAAGAAATCAGACATAAAGCCTGGCTCCCGATCATGTCTAATCATTTCGCTAGCACCAAATCTTCGGAAAACACACTCCTCGTACGATTCCGCAATGGTTTGCGCAGTTCTAGACGCACTAGCTTTGGCAATCACATATCCGGTAAACAGGTCCACCCAAATCAACAATTCTGTGTTTCCTTTGAACGACTTGGGCAACGAGGGAATATGATCCATGGCTATGATCTGGAAAGGGTAAGTCGCTCGGACATTCCCAGGTGACTCCCCTTCGATCGTAGGTCTGCCTTTGCCTGTCTCACAATCCACGCATTCACCGACATATCGTTGTACACTCTTGAATAGTCCTCTCCAATGGAAACATTCCCGGATCCGTTGGTAGGTCCGACCAATGCCCTGATGTCCGCCTTCCAAGCTAGCGTGGTAGTGGTGCAGGACATCCTGTTGCAAGGTTTCTGGCATCACCAATCTCATCAATCCATCCCGATCCTCGTGGACTCTCTTCGTAGGGGGGGCAATAGAAGAGCAAGTCGTTCAGATCCACCGCGTAATCCGTAGCGATAACGCTGTAGGATTTGGCATCCTCCCGACTTAAGTCTCGTACATCCCCCATCAGATACTTCTTTAGTCCCAGGATCCACGCTTCCTCATTCTGTGCTTTGAGGATCCGCTCGATGCGAACTCTCTTCACGAATGTTTCCTCGAGGATCGGGGGGCTGGATCCAATCCTTCCTCTGGATCTAGTGACAGCCATCACCTGGACTGTCCTTTTCCCGGATCCAACCACTACCACTTCGTCAAGTCGGTTCAACGTAACGAGATCCTGATGTTCGGCTTCTCCCTCCACTTCGACACCACATTGATTCCGTAAAGCGGCACTGCCCAAACTATCCGCACTGGCATTCCAATCTCGCTTGACATGTACCAACTCGTGATTCAACCAACCACGCAGGTGGATCATCACTTTCTGCCGTAACAGTGTTAGGGCCGGGGCCTTGCAGTCAATCTCACCTCGCACCTGTCTGATTACCAAATTTGAATCCCCACAAATCACCAGCCGTTTTGGATCTTGTCCCTTTAGTAAATCCAAACCCAGAAGGAGTCCGTTATACTCCGCTTCATTGACGGTGAGGCCTTCCGCGTAAGTGGATCTGGCCCGTACAACTTCCCATCCGGGCAATTTCCACAGTATTGCACTGTATGCTCCTCCTCCGCGTCGTACACGAGCGGATCCATCGAAACTCAGGACGTATAGATCCTCATCCACCTGTACCGTCGGGATCGGGATCTGGATCCGGCGTTTGGGCTCTTTCTTAGGGGCGATCTTAGTCAGCGCCTCATCCATCTTAGCTCGAGGAGTGATGCTCGCGGCCAAGACTCCCAGGATCTCGTCTTCCCCTTTCGAACATTTCACAATCTCCAGCGTCCAAGGTGAGAGTAAAGCTGCCCACTGTCCCAAACGTCCTTGCAACCCGGCCGACTTGAACAGCCAGGCTAGCGTGGAGTGTCGAGTCAGGATCCGGATGGATCTTCCCACTAGCAGGTTATAATTTAGATCCAACACGCGCAGGAGCGCAAGTATCTCTTTCTCCACCGCTCCGTAGTTCAGTTCATTCGGCTTCAGTGTCCGGCTGACAAAGGTGACTGGATGACAGATCCCTTCATGTTCTTACACCAGAGCTGCTGAGACTGCCCAGTCACTGGCATAAACTATTACCGTAGGTTGACGTTCCGGATCGAAATGACGGAGGATAGGTGTGGTCGCGATCCTGTTCCTCAGTTCCACGAATGCGTGTTGAGCTCGGATCCACCGAGATTCTGTCTTTTCCACGTTCTGATCCGTCGTCTCTATCCAGACTGGATCCTCTCTCCGTTGGTCCTGGGGTGGATCCAGCTCCTGTTTTAGGTCCTCTTCTGACGTCGTACCACTTGGATCCCTTCGTGGATCCGACATCTCCAGGGCCAGAGCTTGTTGGATTTTGATCCGGACAGCTGGAGTGGTCATCGCAGCAAAATCTACCTCTCTTAATTCATACAATACCGCGGCAAACAGGGCGTAATCCTCGATGAACCGACTGTAGTAGTTCAAACTGCCCAAGAAGGATTGCATCGCCCGTAACGACTGTGGGAAGGACAAATCGGCTAATGAAGACAGGTCCTTAGGATTCGCCTCCAATCCCTCCTTGGAAACTCGATGGCCTAAGTACTCCACCTTGCGCATCCCCCAATAGCTCTTTACCACACTAATAGCGAGATTCCACTTAGTACACGCCTCCAGTAAGGACGTCACTCTCTCGCACAACTGATCCCACGATTCCGCCGGGATCAGAATGTCGTCGATGTAAGATCTGCGTCCTAACACAGATGGGGTCCCAGGATCCCCTGGCTCCCCCGCTTCGAATGGATCCACTTCCGTATGGCCTTCCCCAGACCCACCTGTTTCGGACTCCGGTATTCGGGTGAATCCATAGAGGGCGTTATCGATCAGGCGTTGGTAGATCTGGGGTGCGTCTTCAATCCGAACGGCATCCGGTTCCACTCGAACAGGCCAAACGGTGTGATGAATGCGGATATCGCGCGAGCTCGATCCGTCATAGTAACCACCCAGAAACCACTGGCCATGTCTAGAGAACAGTACCAGAGTACTTTATCCAGATCTTCCAACAGCTCGTTGATTAGGGGCATCGGATACACCATCAATCGAGTCAGACCGTTAACCAGCCGGTAATCAATGCACAGACGTATATCCACCCCGTTCTTCTTGATGATGATTACCACTGGGGATGCCCATGGGGACGTCGAAAAACTGATGATCTTGGCTTGCAGCAGGCCCTTAATCAGGTCCGATAGTTTTTCCCGGAACTGAGGTGCCACCTTCCGCACCCTCTGAGCGATCGGTTTCGCGTCGCCGACATCGATGTCACATTTAACTCCGCGGGCAGCGGGCGGTAACGCATTACCTTTACCAATCAGCAGATGTCGGCTCTCCCAGATTTTCTGACGCAGACGATCCACTTCAGCAGGTTCATTCGCCCCCGGATCCACTTGGATATCACCAATCGTGACTTCTTCTGTGGTCAGTGGTACCTCCGGGATCACCGCCATGTCTTCTCCCAGATCCTCGGCGTGTAGATCCCCGCCTTCACGGTAACAGACTTGCTCATCTTCCGTCTTCGTAGGATCCACCATTGGATCCAAACACCGCGGCCCTCTCTCGCCTGGCAGTCCTTCTATCTTCGGGGGTTCAGGTACCCTGGTATCAGGGAAACCACCAGCTGGATCCAGTTGGTCCTCCAACGAGTTTAAGCCCGACAGTTCGGGTTTGCCTAGTGTTGCCACTCTCGATAGGGATCCAGGCACTTTATCCAATGGAGAGCTTGGATCCACTTGTGGATCAGCGGGATCCGGCTGCTCGGCTTTAGCCCTCTGCAATCCTTCATCCACCGACCCTGCGTTATCTAAGGGCCGACTCTGGGGATCGTCCCCCGTCCTGGATCCAACTTCCATTGCTTGGATCTCAACCCGTCGATCCCTCTGCAGGATCTTTCGCGGAGTTGGATATGAAGGCCGATCCACCAAGGGGCCAGTTGACTCCGCCGGGAGCTCCACCTCTCCGAGAGATTCGATCTCGGTAGTCGCCTCGTACACCAGATTCTGCCATTCTTTGTAGCGGCGGGATCCCACTGACACATATCCAGGTCGTCTAGGGATACCGTCCTTCGCCAACCATCGCCCGATCTCCTCATAATGGTCCAGTAATAATCTCTTGTCGCTGACGTTCGTGACCTGGAGGTATTGCGATCGACCTGGTCCTTGGATTACGGTAGGTACCCATTTCTCGCCCCGGGTGACCTACAGTCTTTCATGTTCCGCCCACTTTAACCGGTCTGGCAGCTCCCAAGTTTCCCCGGGCTCGATCCAGGTGGTCTTATCCGCCCTTATGATCCTCATCTTCGCTCCATACAACGGCCGCCGTCCGCTGAGCTGGATCCGCATCTCGTCAGGGAAACAAAGTGTCCCATCCGCCAGATCCAACCTCACTCCGGCTGGCACCATGAAATCCATCCCAAGGATGGCGTCTTGACCAGCGAGATCCCCGACCCAAATGTCAAACCAATACACCAAACAACCTGCCAGCGTGATCTTGATTCGCGTTCTTCCGTTCGTACGGTATACGCCTTCACCAATCCCAACACAATCTTGGATCCGACTCCCGTCCACTTGGCACCCAACCTTACGAGCAAAGGCGGTATCCAGTATAGACACCTCGGCACCACTATCTAGAAGTAGGATTGCTTTTTCATTGTTGATCTTGCCCCCTACCTTGGCTTGTCTGAACCACTTTCCTGGGGCATGGTACTTCCAGTATCCACGGGACTCCCCTGTTAGCAGATCCATGGATCCAACATCCTCAGATCCACAGGATCCAGTGACCAGACAGACCTTAGGTGGATCTGCAGTGACCTCATCCTTGGTAGGCTCAACCCATCGACCATGTTGGCGTTTCTCCCAGTAACCACGTGTCTCTCCTCTTTGTAGATCCAGGGTTGAAGAGACTTTGGATCTGGAAAACTCGTCCACTTGGCGCAAACTAGAGACCCTGGCAACTGACACTTCATGTAGATCACGTCTATTATCGACTGGATCTAGGGTCCTGCTACCTGGATCTAGCGATGTCTTGTTCACAAATGCATAAATGCAGTACCTAGAACGCTCGGCTCGTACCGGATTCAAACCCGGCGAGCGTCCTAGTTTAACATCTTCTCTGCCACTTCCGGCAACATCCCTCGGTGCTTGGCTGGATCAAACCATTGGCGGATCTGGTTGTAGAATTCTTCCATCGGGCACTTGCCGACGTCGTGAATCTCGCCACACTCGCGACACACGTAGAAGCAATGATCCCCGGGATGACCTTTCTTGCCACACTTCTCACAGACCAGATGTTTCCAGCATCCAGATTCAGTGTGCTTCCGGGATCCGCACTGCGAACACCTGACTTGTGCTGCCCCGTCCATGAGATCTCGGGATCTGTACATCCCACGGTCCCCGAGTACGGTATCCCCCGGTCGAGAGTTGTCTCCTGTCTTCGCCGTTCGATCGTTGGACGCAGTGAGACAGACTCGACGGTAATCTTCAGGGTCGGAGTCCGAGCCGTCGGATCCTGACTCAGTTCCTGAGTCGGGCGCCGTGACTTGGTGGACACGTCGAGCTGGGGCCGTAGGCGTCGGAGCCTTTTGGCGATACTTGCCGGACCCGACCGCCGCCTTCTTCTGACGGTGTTTCGCGCGATCCACCGCCCGCAGTACTTCTTCAAGCTCGTCTGCGTCGGGAAGTCGTAGCAGGGTCAGCCTGTCGGCCAGATCCACATCTCCCAACGTCTCGATGAAATGATCCACGTGTTCCCGCAGTACCTTGGATCCCCCATCTTTGATCTTCAACTTGGCCCGTAGACCGGCCACATTTAGTCGATGTAGGTATTCCAACGGGGATTCATCCGATCTGCGGCGAGCATGGTAGTATTGTCGTGCCACCGACACTCCTAATCCACAGTACTGGGTCTGGAAACTGCGCAGCAAATCTGGCCACTTGTTCCTGGTTGATCTGCCCAGCTGCCGATACCAGTTCCTGGCTGGCCCCGCTAGCAGATCCGCAAAGGTCAGACACTTCTCAGCATCCGACGCTTGATCTCTCATGAGGGCCGACTTGACTTTGCTGATCCATGTTCTCGCTCGGTCCTCATCTTGATCCTTGCCCGTGAACTCCTTCAAGTCCGATATGGCTGAGATCCGTACCCTCTGGATCATGGACGATCCACCTGCCCCGGCTGTGGCTGTTGCTACCACGGCTGACGAAGTGGATGGGCCATCCAGATCGTCTGGGTCGAACTCATCATGGGAGTTGTCCCCCTCTACTGACTCCATCTCCACGTCCCGTGCTCCATGTTCGTGGAGCACTTGCACTTGTGGCACGAGCGCTCTCATACCCTGTTCGGCCAGGAAGCGATTCATCGCAGCTTCAAAGTGCCGCTGCAGGGTGCCCGAGGAAGTGTCGGAGGAGCCTGTGGCCGTCTGGTCCACTGGCGGGACTGGATCCGTGAGGCGATTACCTCGAGCCTGATCTGACGATAATCCCACTGGCTTCTTGCCGGATCTGGCTCGATCCTGGCTGGATTGTGTCAGATCACGCGTAGGGCGTACTGGATCCCGAGCTTTCACGTTCACAGGGACTTCCTGTCCTCGGATCCTCGCCTGCGCTTCCAGCATGGATGCCCCGGAGGGTCCTAAAGTCATGCGTCGTGGTTCGGACGACGTGTCTGACTCATCCTCAGCGGCGGATTCGTAGTTTGAGGACGCAGCTTGGCTGATCCTCGGCGACGACACTAGGTCCATAGTGCGCGACCTTTCTCCGGTGATGGACTTAACTCTGGCAAAGAGGTCCCGCGTCGCGGATACTATGAGATCCAGGTCTAGCTCGAAGATATCCTCTGCGTCGAACACACCAGCTACGATGCCTGACTCCGTAAGCAAACGTAATAGATCTTTGACTGCCACCAACTTGTTCGCCGTTTTCGTTGGTGCTCTCACCGGTTCCCTTGGATCTTCGATTTGTCGTGGATTCAGGATCTGCATGACAGGATCTTGATGCAGGAAATCGCGTAGAGCTTGGTGGCGATACACAAACTCGAGATCCTTGTCGGACCAGCTTGACCTGGATCCAGCTTGGTCTTCTTCCGACTCTGGAGCTTGCATCTTCTTCCGCGTAGTCTTACTCGTTTTCGTTTTCTTTCTTGTTTCTTCGACTAGCGGGCTTGGGTTTAGGTACGGTGTTGGCTTAACCGGTGCATCTGCAAATGCATACCGTTTCGCCTTCACTTTCCCTTGTTTTGTTAGCGGATCTTGACTTGCGTCAAGATCCGCAGGGGTCCCCGAGGGGACCTGGGGAGGATAGAGAGGTTTCTCTTCTAGATCCGGATCCGGATCCACCTCTCTTCCGTCGACAGAGTTCCTCCCAAAACTCCATCGATCCGCGGATCTTGTTTCATTCAGCAGCGTCTTCGTCGATCCGACCTCCGACGACGCCTCTTCCCCTGGCTCAATCTTCACTTGAGCATCTTCTTGGGACTCACGGTGAAATCCCGAGTCACCAAAAGATCCGGGCACGCGCACCATTGTGGTGTAGCGGGATCAGCAAAATCTGCGAGATTGCCAGATCCAACTTACCAACTGCGCCCAGACACCGACTAACGGAGGGGGTCCCCCGATGA
>NW_003303663.1:347693-352680 GCF_000142945.1 Phytophthora infestans T30-4 | reverse complement strand
GCTGGAGAAGAGTCCCAAGAGATTGTGGACGAGGTCTCCCACTTTATCCTTGCCGATGAATGCAGCGGCATGGATATCACCGACATCGAATTCGACTTAGCGTAAAGATTTCGAATTATAGGCTAGTTATAGCGGCATGACTTGTATCAGTGCATATTTGCGGTACGAAAAAGGGATATAGCATTTCACCGTGACGCTCAAGCTCGACTCAATCGCATTTATGGGTGATATTTAACAAATATTTGAGGTAATTAAAGCGCTACAACTGCTACCGGTAAAGCGGTATTGCATGTATAAGCCCGGGGCTTGTAATATCACAAGCCCCGGCTATAGATACAAAGTGTTTATCCAGAAAAAAAACGGCACTATTCAATATCGTGTCATACGTGATACATTGCTTTTATCGCTTTTGATCTATTTGTTATATATTATATTAAAAGGAGACACGCCAAGGCCTTCGAGACTTGATTGACCTTGTAATGGGGTGATCCCACAGTGGTACGGAGTACCCGGAGAGTTAACAAACTCTCAGTACATAAATTGGCGAGCTAACATGGTCTCTCAGTACGTTGGCTAAAAGCCACACGTTATGCATTTGATTGGGTTTAACTATGCTAGATAGTTAAACATATACATTTACCCCTAGGCGGCTTTGCTGCAATAATACTAAATAAATACTTCTGGTTTTGAAGCTTAAAAGTTAAGGTATTTTTCTTAGCCCTGGTCTTGGGCTGTAAGTTCCTTTGGATAAAGAACATAGTATTAGTGACTCTTTGAGTCGAACGTCTTCCTCTGACGCTAAAGCTACGGCAGCCCCGTTGCACTTGGATAGCACTTGTAGTCAATCCCGCTCCTGAGTCGGTTAATCCTCCGAGTCATCGCCGGGAAACGGCAACACCTAGTTGACGCGGGGTGGTCCCCGTAGGCCACCCCGCGCCTACTGGGGTACAACGGAGTTCTGTTGTGGCTCGAGGAGGTAGAGGGCAACAGGGTTCAGCCCCGAAGAGATCCTTTTTTTTTTTATATAAAAAGGGCCCCAAGCCCCGCTTTCTAACCTTTCCGCGGTGTGGGAATTGTTCTCTTCGGGTAAAAAACAACAGGGCGGAGGTCCCCGGCGCGAAGAGGACCACAAGATCAAGCTGCGTCTCTACACACTACCCAACTTCAGACCTTGCGAGGCCCAAATCCATGACCAAGCGATGGAGATCCAGGGGTGGGAGCACCGTGTGGCCTCTCGGTCGCAGGACCTGCGACTCCTGTTGGCTGATCAGGCGGTCGAGATCCGCGACCTGACCGGACGGCTGGATCGCGCCTCCCGTCAACGAGACGTTATGCGAGATGACAACGACCATCTCCTTAGGGAGATGGCACTCGCCGGATCTGAGATCCACCAACTCCAATCCCGGATCCACGACCTCGAGCGGGATCGGGAGGATATCCAGACTGCTAGGGCAGCTGCGGATGTGAGCTTGGACCGCCTCCGTGACGAGTTGCGTTTGACCCAGGAGGAAGTGGTGACCAACGACTATGTGGGATCCGCCCATGACGGATCCGCCTTAGGGTCGGCGCGTGGAGGGTCCCCCGCGCCAAATCCACCTCCCTCGTCGCCGGATGTAGCCCTGGCTCAACTCTCTGAGGAGTTGCAAGACACCAAGGAGTCGCTCGAGAGGGCGTCTGCCGGACGAGATTACGCGCTTGAAGAATTCGTGCGTATGACTCGATTGCGGGACGAGATCCAAACGAAACTGGCAGACAGCGAGCTCCAGCATGACAAGGCGACTACCGAGTGGGCGGATGCCGAGCGTACGCAAACGGAGCTGGAATCCAAGCTTCGCCGCATGAGTACGTGGATCCTCTTTTAGCCCTTGCTAGTAACTCCATATTCACTTGTTATTGTCAATCTAGGTGACAAATTGAAGAAAGCAGATGCGACCACCGCGAAACTCTAGGATCAACTTTCCGCAGCCCAAACTCAGCAGCAACAGCTGGTCCTGGAGCGCGATCGTGGCTTATCGGAGCGGGATTTGGCTCGTCGACGACTGGCGCTGGTAACAGCTGCCGTGTCGGATCCCCTTCCTCCCTTGTCGGGACCTTCTCGTGCTGCCAGCGTCTCTGCTCCTCTCCCGTCTGTAAGTGGGGCAGATCCATCAGTTGCGAAACGTCCGCGTAGTGCGTCTCCCGCTCCTAGCACCGGATCCCCCCCCGTCCCCATAAGCATGCTCGAGCTTCCCCGAAAGCCAAACCCAAAACGACTCCGGTCTCTAAAACGGCTTCGCAAGCGGGATCCACATCCGCGTCCAAGACTTCCGCTTCCCCCTCGAAGTCGGGTGCAGGATCCAAGTCTGGATCCACCGCTAGATCCGAATCTACCTCGGTGTCCAAGACTGGATCTGCCACTACGTCCAAATCTGGATCTGGACCCCAGCTGGGGCTACGGCGTCTAAGACTGGATCCGTTGCTACGTCCAAAGCGGAAGTGGGATCCAAGGCTGGATCCACTGCCAAGGCGGTATCTACGGCCGTATCCAAACCGGGATCGGCGTCCAAGACGGGATCCACCGCTGGTCCTTCGGTAACGCCGTCCGCCGTTCCCCAGCCCGCTTCCATCAGCCTTTCGCCGGCCCGTACTGGACCCGGGAAGGGGAAAGCCAAACGTGTCATTCCCCCTGGATGTGGACTTGGCAGCTCGGAGGACGACGAGGATGAGGAATCCGACTGGTCCGACGGCTCAGGACCTCCTATCCGGCCGTCATCGAAGCGTACGTCGTCCTCCGGCCCGTATCCCTTCACTCTGGGCGATGAGGACGATGACGACGACGACGACGATGAAAGTCCGGAGGATTCGGAGGAGGCTCGAGCCGCTGAGGATGCCTTGGAGGAAGACACGCGACGGGCTCTATCCCAATCTCGATCCGAAGCCCGGCGGAGATCCCTCTCGACGCCGCCTCCACAAGTCGCTGGCACAGCCGGATCCGGAGGCGACACTGCGGGATCCGCGATCCAAGTCGACAGTGACGGCGGATCGGGTAGCGATGGTGGGAGGGGGTCGCCTCGTGGTGGCGGACTCCTTGGATCTGGCGGAGGGGGGTCGCCTCATGGTGGTGGATCTCCAGGATCGCCCCATGGTGGCGGTTCCCCAGGATCGCCTCATGGTGGCGGATCCCCGGGATCGTCTCACGGTGGCGGATCCCCTGGATCTGTCTTGATCCCCGCTCCCCCTAACTCATCACTGCCAGGGATGCTCCCCGTGGCTCCGTTCGGTCCGGATGCCGCCTTCATTCCTGGTAGACGTGCTCCTGTGGCCTTCGCTACCAGAGACATCGAGCCTTGGTCCGCCAAGAAGTTGAACCGGGTCGCCATTATTTCAATGAAGATCACGGTCCTGTTTCCTGAGTTGCCTTTTCGAGCTGAATGGATATTCCCTCGGGAAGCGGATGTCATCCCGACGGCCGGATATGTGGATTCGCTCATCACCAGACCTCACGTGGAAGAATTGCTAAATGCTGCCTCGTGGGATACGCTGGCAACCACACTGGTGGATCCGGTTAGCTTCAGGGGTGATGTGCGCGGGCGTCTCGGGTTGTTCGTTCGCGCGTTCCGGGATTTCGTTTCCAAGCACCGGGTTGCCATATGGGAAGGCACTCACCGATTTCTTATCTCTCGTAATCAACTGCAGGGTTCGACTTGGTTGTCCAACTTCAACAAGCAGCGTGGTAACCGACGTAGCCATGCTGGCCGAGCTTGGAAGAGAGTCCTTGTGATCCTCGTGTTGGCAATCCAGGACGGTTGGTGTGACGTGGATATTTTGTTCAAGTCTGGATCTGGACCCCGGACTGGGTCTTCGGCGTCCAAGACTGGATCCGTTGCTACGTCCAAAGCGGGAGTGGGATCCAAGGCTGGATCCACTGCCAAGGCGGGATCTACGGCCGTATCCAAACCGGGATCGGCGTCCAAGACGGGATCCACCGCTGGTCCTTCGGTGACGACGTCCGCCGTTCCCCAGCCCGCTTCCATCAGCCCTCCGCCGGCCCGTACTGGACCCGGGAAGGGGAAGGCCAAACGTGTCATCCCCCCTGGATATGGACTTGGCAGCTCGGAGGACGACGATGATGCGGAATCCGACTGGTCCGACGGCTCAGGACTCCTATCCGGCCGTCATTGAAGCGTACGTCGTCCTCCGGCCCGTATCCCTTCACTCTGGGCGATGAGGATGATGACGACGACGACGACGACGACGACGAAAGTCCGGAGGATTCGGAGGAGGCTCGAGCCGCTGAGGATGCCTTGGAGGAAGACACGCGACGGGCTCTGTCCGCATCCCGGTCCAAAGCCCGGCGGAGATCCCTCTCGACACCGCCTCCGCAAGTCGCTGGCACCGCCGGATCCGGAGGCGGCACTGCGGGATCCGCGATCCAAGTCGACAGTAATGGTGGATCGGGTAGCGATGGTGGGAGGGGGTCGCCTCGTGGTGGCGGACTTCTTGGATCTGGCGGAGGGGGGTCGCCTGGTGGCGGATCCCCCGGATCTTGTGGAGGGGGGTCACCTCATGGTGGCGGATCTCGAGGATCGCCTCATGGTGGCGGTTCCCCAGGATCGCCTCATGGTGGCGGATCCCCGGGATCGTATCATGGTGGCGGATCCCCTGGATCTGTCTTAATCCCCGCTCCCCCTAACTCGTCATTGCCAGGGATGCTCCCCGTGGCTCCGTTCGGTCCGGATGCCGCCTTCATTCCTGGGAGGCGTGATCCTGTGGCCTTCGCTACCAGAGACATCGAGCCTTGGTCCGCACAGAAGTTGAACCGGGTCGCGGTCATCTCAATGAAGATCACGGTCCTGTTCCCTGAGTTGCCTTTTCGAGCGGAATGGATATTCCCTCGGGAAGCGGATGTCATCCCGACGGCCGGATACGTGGAATCGCTAATCACCCAACCTCACGTGGAAGAATAGCCCACTTAGCTGCCCCGTGGGATACGCTGGCTACCACACGG
>NW_003303663.1:344874-346192 GCF_000142945.1 Phytophthora infestans T30-4 | reverse complement strand
GGGAGTGACAGCAAAAACAAGGAAGATGGCACCTGTACCATGGTCGAAGTCACAACTAGCGTTTTAAGGCTCGTCTACCGATCGAAGATTAGCTCCAACGGATTGAAAGACAGCTATCTGCCAATGGCAAAGGCGTGCCTCGGTATTCATACGTCGTGTGTTCGCTCTTATGGGGGAGTTTGATTTGATACGAACGAAATTTGAATTGATACGGACCAGTCCCAGAGAAGCAGTAACAAATACAGCAGCTAGCAGGCTCCTTTTACACGAAATTCAGGCGTCCGACGATATACAGAGTGTACTTGCTGCATTTTCCGTAGCGTCGGAGTAAGGCGCACTTGTCATTCGTGGCATTCTCTTCACGATTGACACTGACTTGGCACCGCGACGGCGCACTTCGCTGGCAAAGAACTCAGCGTGTTGCTGCTGTGGTCGGTTCCCACGCAGTTCATGAAGACACCTTCTGTGGATACTACCGTGTAACTCGGCTTTCGAGAGCTCGTTGCAACGTAGGCGACACGTACAGATGAAAGAGAGGCAATCGACAGATTGTATACCAAACTAATGAATCGCAACGGCACGAGTACAGTGCGGACAACTAGAGCGTGCGACCATCCACTGCTTACATCTGTGAACTTTCAGCTGGAAGCCGTCCGGGATACTTATACCGTTTTTACTTCCGGTTGTAATCAAGCGAGGTCTCAAGTGCCCGAACTGGGACCGTTCCGACACGTTAGCGTTCACATACGGCCATTTCAGGGCAGGTCCGCACTTCTGTAAAAATACGTCCTAGGCTACATTTGAGCTACTGGAAGCGCTAAATATTAAGATACCTCCAATGTCTGACGACCGCGGCCCAAAGAATTCGTTGTCGAGACTGTTAGCTGATGATATCGCCTCAGCAGCGGGAGTGAAAGCAAACACAAGGAAGATGGCACCTGTACCATGGTCGAAGTCACAACTAGCGTTTTAAGGCTCGTCTGCCGATCAAAGATTAGCTCCAACGGATTGAAAGACAGCTATCTTCCAATGGCAAAGGCGTGCCTCGGTATTCTTACGTCGTGTGTTCGCTCTTATGGGGGAGTTTGATTTGATACGGACGAAATTCGAATTGATACGGACCAGTGCCAGAGAAGCAGTAACAAATACAGCAGCTAGCAGGCTCCTTTTACACGAAATCCAGGCGTCCGACGATATACAGAGTGTACTTGCTGCATCCTCCGTAGCGTCGGAGTAAGGCGCACAGTCATTCGTGGCATTCTCGCCACGATTGACACTGACTTAAACCGCGACGGCGCATTCGCTGGCAAAGAACTCA
>NW_003303663.1:339731-342602 GCF_000142945.1 Phytophthora infestans T30-4 | reverse complement strand
AAGCAAATAGAGAAGTGTTCGACTTGAGGGCTCTCCATGAATCGTGAACACATATCATGTTAACGGTGTAGAGGTGTTGGAATGAAGCTTGGGGCTGAACGGAGTGACTTCTGCACTTGGTGCGGAGACCGGAGTGAAGGCACTTGAGCGGAAGAAGGAAGATTCGAAAGTGATTGATTTATCGGGGCTTACACTGTCCTCACTACCTAGGTCATCCAATCATTCTACTCATCCAATCATTCTGTACTCGTCCAATCATTCTACTCGTCCAATCATGGGTGGCATAAACAACGTACCATAATCACAGCGGGATCGTATTGGACCGGTTCAGGTTGACCGGTTAATGGGTACAACTGGTACACAGTACCAAGACCAGCAACCCTCAATACGCCCCCTCAATGCGAACACGCGTGGATACCGAGAGCAGCTGCTAGGTCCATGTGACGAGGCCCTGGGAGCGCCTTCGTCATGATGTCAGCCAGCATCACAGAGGTCTCGCAATACTCGAGCTTGACTTCACCACGCTTGACTTCATCGCGGATGTGGTGGTACTTGATGTCGATGTGCTTGGCGCGGCCGTGGTTCACAGGATTCTTTGTCATCTTGATGCACGACTGGTTGTCTTCTTGGATCTTGAGGTCGGGTCCAGTCTCATTGGCAGCTGCTAAGATCTCGCACAGTAGGCGATGAATCCACTTGCCTTCTTGAATTGCCAGACTTAGCGCGATGTACTCCGCTTCGCTCGTAGACAGCGAAACACTTGACTGCTTCTTGCTGCCCCAGCTCACTGGCGCACCCATCAGCATGAACGTGTAGCCGGAAGTCGACTTGCGGTCCGCGAGGTCACCAGCCCAGTCTGCGTCAGAGTATCCGCGAAAGTCGATGTTGCTACCCGGCTTGTAGCAGATTCCATGCGTCTTGGTGCCTTGCAGGTAGCGAAAGATGCGCTTGACCGCAACCCAGTGTTCTTCTTGGGGATTCTCCATGAAGCGCGACACATAGCCCACCGCGTACGCAATATCTGGACGCGTCGCGGTCATCAGGTGCATGAGTGCACCAACAGCTTCGCGAAACGGAGCTTGTACCTATTGAGGGTTGCTGGTCTTGGTACTGTGTACCAGTTGTACCCATTAACCGGTCAACCTGAACCGGTCCAATACGATCCCGCTGTGATTATGGTACGTTGTTTATGCCACCCATGATTGGACGAGTAGAATGATTGGACGAGTACAGAATGATTGGATGAGTAGAATGATTGGATGACCTAGGTAGTGAGGACAGTGTAAGCCCCGATAAATCAATCACTTTCGAATCTTCCTTCTTCCGCTCAAGTGCCTTCACTCCGGTCTCCGCACCAAGTGCAGAAGTCACTCCGTTCAGCCCCAAGCTTCATTCCAACACCTCTATACCGTTAACAGGTTATGAGCCCAAGCACCATGTCCTCTGCCCATGACGCCTCGACCAAGGTCACCATCGACAAGTTCAACGGTGACAACTACGCGACGTGGAGCCGCTACATGCGTGGCGTGTTTCTGACCAAGTCGGTATGGCACGTAGTGAACCGGGAAACGACGCCGAGCTTCACGGACATCCGGACCAAGGACGACTACGTCAAGGCGAGCAACATTGCGTTCGGACTGATGTTGCTCCACATGAACGCGGACTACCATCACGTGGTTGATGACTGCGAGGAAGCGTGGGGCGCGTGGACGCGCTTGAAGACGCTGTATGGTGGGTCGCAGAAGGCTGGTCGCATCTACCTGAAGCGCCAACTCTTCAGCATGGAGATGTCGGAAGGCGGCAATGTCTTGCATCATGGCAACGAGGTCCTCAACATCAGCGCCAAGCTCAGCAGCACCGGCGCCAAGATGGAGGACGAGGACGTGGCGATCTGCTTACTGCGAAGTCTCTCCAAGAGCTACGAGAACGTCGTGCTCAATCTGGAGATGAGCAACGCAGAGCTGCGGTCGCAAGACGTTGTGAAAGTGCTCACAAACGAGCACATCAAGCGACAAGGTGAAAAGACGGCGACGGTGAAAACTGAAAACGCGGCCAAGGCGTTCAACACCGACCGAGAGTCTCGCCAATGCACGTACTGGGGGAAATTGGGGCACATGATTGACAAGTGCTGGACCAAGCAGAAGGATGAGGGTCGAGGTGCTCGACGCGGCGGCAACGGCCGTGGACGCGGAGCTAACAACATCCAGTGGCGAAATGACGACGACGACGACTACGATCGAGTAGCGTTCGCGGTTTCCCTGGAATGTGGAGTATCGACGAACAAGAATGTGTCTGGAATGTGGGCGGTCGACAGTGGTGCCACACACCACATCTGTAACGACAAGTCCAAGTTCGCCAATCTCATCGAGCGCAATGAAGGCGAACTTTCGGTGGCCGACGGGAACAAGGCGGCTATCAAGGGTGTGGGGACCATCGTGGAAAGAGTGGTCCTGCCCAACGGCACCGAGCGCGAGATCGAGATCAAGAACGCGCTCTATGTGCCTAACATGAGCAAGAATCTGCTTTCAGTACCGCAGATCAACAAGAACGGAAAGTTCCAAGTGGTGTTCGATGGCACTGAGATGCACATCTCACGCAAGGACTCGAATCAAGTGGTGGCATCGGCGGATCTCGTAGATGGACTCTACTGGATTCGCACGCCTCTTCGATCAGCAAATGCGGTGACTACTGAAAGGACGGTCGGACCTGCATGCGCGGTATGGGTCAGGCTCCAGCTCGAGGTGATTCCAGAGAGGGCGACTACAAGATGAGAAAGACGCGAAAACACATTCCAAGCCTAGTAGATCAAGTCTTGTGTCGCGGCTGCCAGCAGAGGAAGGATGGGCGCAAAAAACCATTCGCTACCAACCG
>NW_003303663.1:334580-339631 GCF_000142945.1 Phytophthora infestans T30-4 | reverse complement strand
TTTTCAGGAACGAAAACAAAACCAGGTCAGGGGATGGGGATCAGGTGGAAGGTGAATCCTTGACCGCTCATTCGAGATTTTGCTGGATGACACGGAAGCGCTCCAGTCGCCGCGAGAAACCTGCCGCCCTAGCTGTCGCCGCACACGACGTTGACTTTGGGCTCTTATGGCGACAGCTCAAGGCGGTGGGGTGGACGTCCAAGCGGCCGAGAGGACTGCAGACAGAGTGGACATACACAAGTCCGCAGAGAGCTCACGTCTTCATAGGTGAGCGTGCGGTTGTCGATTACGCCTTCCAGTCGGGATTGTTGGCTGAGGAAGACGCGGTAGCGGATGCTGGTAAAGATGGTCAGGGGGGTAGAGATGATCAAGCCCCAGAGGAAGTCGGGAGCGATACACGGCATGATAATGCAGGAACTGATTTTGAAAACGGCATTACACCCTCCCAAATTGACACAAGTGCTCTGCTATCACAAAATACTATCGACCAGATGTTCGGATCCTCCAGTGAATCGGAGGTTGAGCTTTCGCAGGCTGCGGTTATGAGAGCATTTGATCTCTCCCCGAGTGATCGAGAAGCCGAACAGAAAAAAGAGAGGCTGCCACAAGCTTGCACATGTTATCCGAGGCGTCGGGAATGGAGAGCGAAGGGGAAGACGAATGCACTGGACCCACCAATACCCTCATCGTTGCACAACGACTAGCTCGAGTACCGCTGACAGCCACGGATGACGTGAACGTGTTGCAGGATGGGGAGAACAGCAGTGAGTACGAGGACTATAGCTCAGACGAGAGCGATGGTGCCGGCATCTGTGATGACGACTGTGCTTCCGAAGGTGACGTGATAGACGAAGATGAAGACGTTCTTTCAGACAGTGATGCTGTCGCCATGGATGAATCTCTCCTGGCATCACTTAATGTTGGCAGCACTACACTGAGCAAAGCGGCTGAGGAGGCTCACAAGGACACTCTTCGATCTATGCAATGGACACCGGTTTCGACGGAGTACGAAACGGATACTAATGCTTATCCCGGACTGGGTCAGGAGGAAGCTAGACCTGTGGGCGAGCTGCTTGACGTTTGGCGCTCGCCAATCCTCACTCTTTTCTACTTCATGCCAAAAACGCTATGGGTTTCTATCGCTACTGAGACGAATCGTTATGGACTTCAGCAAGTGGACAAGCGAGCAGAAAAAATGTTTGCACGCCAGTCCGGACGCCGGCGTGAGACCGTCGCACAAATTGCCAGGCGATTAAGGGCAGCCCAAGCATACAGTGCCCACGAAATCCTTCATGTCGTCGGGCTTCTTGTCGCTCGGATGCTTTGTCCCCAGAAGAGACGCTTCGCCGCGCATTGGTCTATGATCGAAGATGGGGAAATACCTGCTGGGCTGTTTGGGCGTTACATGGGCCGCGACAGATGTCAATCAATTATGAGGGATCTTCACTTTGAAGATAACACAGTGGACCACGGCCGCGACAACCTGTGGAAGGTGCGCCCAGTGGTGGACAAGCTCCAACAGCGTTTCTTAGCTGGCTGGTCTCTCCCTGCCATATTCTCGTTCGACGAAGGCGTGCTGCCTGCAACGTCGAGGCGCAACACCACCCGCATGTTCATGTCTGACAAGCCTCACAGATACGGCTCAAAACTATTTATGTTATGTGATGCAAAGACCGCGTACTGTCACAGGTTGTTTTTTTGTCTTATTTTCAATGTCGTAACTTACCCGTTGTGGCAGATCCTAATTACTATGTATGTCGTAACTTTGTAGATTTGAAGTTTATGTTGGAAAGCGGAATAATATTGATGGAAGAGACACTGGCGTTGACTTCAAAACGGGAGCAGCGGCCGTCGTCCGGAACTTGAATTTTGCGCTAACTCCAGAGTTGCGGTGCCCGTGGCATGCTGTCGTTATCGACCGGTATTACTCGTCAATTCTCCTTGCGGTTGAGCTCCTAGCTATGCAAATCTACGTGGTGGGGACAATTATGACGAACCGCTTGGGGTTCAACAAGAGCATAGTGTCTAAGAGCAAGACTCGTCCAGCTAGCATCCCCCGTGGCTCTTTCGCCTTTTCGCGTTCGGTCGCCGTCCCGAGCATGGTCTCCTACATCTGGTGGGATCGGAAACCTGTTTACTACCTGTGTACAGGCTCCGTAATGACACCGTCCACAATCGAGAGAAAGTTGAAGCGAGTCGGTGCAATTCAGGTCGGTTGTCCGGCAGCTGTGAACGACTACCAGAACTGGATGGGCGGAGTAGATCGTCATGATCAACTCCGCCTGCAATCGTACTCACTACAGATGTCCACGCGGTTCTAAAAATACTATAAAAGCCTTTTTTAGGCTTTCTCGACCTAGCGCTGGTAAATGCGTTCTTGTCACACAAAGAGGCTGCTAAAATGAAACGGACGGTCGCGATAAACCCCCGGAGTGGTTTGCAGTTCTCCAGAACCAGCTCCTTCAAGTGAAGGCCGAAGATTTTGCTGGAGTACAACTAACACCACCCTCCTCCAGCCAGAAACGACGGCGCGCACCGGTCCGGCTATCACATTCGCTGCAGCAGTCCGAAGACTGGGTTACCGTCAGCGGCGTCCAGAAGCGACGCCAGCGGTCCTGCAAGGTATGTGCACTCTTGCGGACAGATAAAAAGAAGTCGTACGCGACGTCGTACTTTTGCGAACGCTGTTCTGTCGACAGCGCGAAGTGCTGGCTGTGCAACCGGATTCGCCGCGACTACAAGGGTGTTGCGAAAACATGTTTTGAAATCTGGCATGACGACTTCCAAGCAGGCCAAGCGATTCCACCGGACTTAGGGAAGCGAGTTGTGCTGCGTCGGCCCGGTCAGAGTGCTGGAAGGCGAACGAAAACACGGCGGGAGCTCCGGCTTCATTGTGACCAAGGCGTTGACGGCAGAAACCCCGGTGACGATGCCACTAACCGGACCGACGTGGGCGGATTGAATGTGTAGTCAATTGTTGAGTCGCTAGGTTTGTGTGGTTGAATGCTAAGTTTCTTGAACTGATGTACCTTCTTCCTTGCGTTTTCTGAAATGAGCGGCATCAGCACAGCCACCTGTTATTGACATTTGTAGATAGTTACGACTTAGAGAGTCGACTGCAGTCTCACAATGCCGTATGAGTTACGACATTGTCTAGGAAACCTGTTGAAAATTTATATTCAAATCCTCAAGGCAAACACATGGCCAATACAAATACCAAGCTCTTCGCAATGGTGTAACTTACGACATACGCTTACGCGTCCTAGGCGAGTACCGTCCGGAACCAAGGTGTTAAGGGGATCTAAGTCATAGTATGAAGGGTTTTCAAAGCCGAGCAAATCATTAGTGAGACCTTGTGTTGGCTCATAGTCGGCGTTCCAGCGACCAATAAAGTTTGCTGCCGCATCCTTTGCAGCAGGACCATGAATTCTAACATGACCATCAAGCCAGCCGTCGTATTTCACTTTGACACCGGTATCTTTGCGACGAGCTGACTCATTGTGGTAGATAGTATCCCAGCGATCCGATGTGATATCAACTCCGCCAACAAAAGCCACAGGGTGTTCATCAACTCCGGTGGAGTTGCGAGACGCAATAATCAGAGTTTTTTGGTGATGCAAAGATGTGACTGTGGTCGCTCGATCGTCAAAGAGGAAAAGCGGTTTATCTCCTAAAATCGATGGCGCTGGAATAGCGTTTATGACGTCGCGAACCTTGACGTTCTGCGATTGTTCTATCAAATTCGCCCATACCAATGCGTTGAAAGTGCCACCTCGCTGGACCACGCCTTCAATCACACTGTTAAATCGAGACTTATTACCACTATCAACCTTGGGCTGGAACGGAATCAGGTCTGTGCTCCAGCCCGCCAGCATCACTCGATCTCCTGACGTGGTGGAAGAGAGGTCTTTAAATGCAGCATCGAAAAACTCCTCGGTCATTGTGTACGTGTCCACAACGTTCCCCGTCGTGTAAGTGGCCAGATCGGCTCGAGGAAAAATCCTTCGCGACGCTGTAATTTCCTCTTCGGTTAGGAACCAATCTGCCGGTTCGAGCAAAGGTTGGTCAGTCATTAAGTCCGATCCATCCGATAAATCGAGTCCTTCCTGCTCCTTGTAGATACATGTGTCTGAAGATTCATCGAGTTCGCAAATGTGACATGGTTCGCAGATACACATCCTTGATAGCGACGAGATAATGCTTTCAACTTTGGTACACACGACCCCAATGCGAGCAGAAGCTGTCGTAGTTTCAAAGGACTGGAACGGCGACGTTGTAGCGCATGGTAACAAACAGATAATCGATAGAACAACGGGAATTCGAGCCATCATGTAAATTACGAAATGAACTGCATCAACACTCACAAGTGCTATGGATGGGGTTTTTACTGCCGTTCGTAATACTTTTTTGCCCACATAGAAAAACAAGTCTAATTCCGACTATCCTAGCGATTATGAACCGTGGAGCAGAGCATGGTCTATTTATTACCACACAGCTCGACGAACGAATAAAAAGAAATTGAAAAATATTTGTTTGGGATAACCGTTTCTAAATTAGGCACTGGTTTTAGAGAATAACTAGGCAAACCAGTGGATTCTTCAGACAGAAAATATCTCCTTCCTTCGAGGGTTTGAACCCTGTAGTGGCTCTTGGAAACGAGACGTAATCCTGTTATTGTATTCATTACCGGTACAAACAGTCTGTCACGCTAGGTTGCAGGGTTTTGGTGTTAAATTGCGTAATATTAAGTTTTCGGCTAAAGCTGGCAACGTAGTAGTAAGTCAATTTTTTGGGGGCTTCTGAAACAGTTCTTAAAGCCACAATAATTACATACGATAACGGCAGACAAACCAACGTTGGGGGACCATGTATTATCACAGCTCAACAACTAACCGGATACTAGCAGGCCTAGCAACGTGCGTCGTTATTCAGTCATTCTTGTGAAGGTTGTTGGAGATGAAACCCGTTGTACTTGAGAGCGGAGCCGTCGTCTTCAGCAAAGTAGCTTCGCTACCTGCAAGCGAAAAATCGTTGTTCTTTGGCTTCCACAA
>NW_003303663.1:330157-334480 GCF_000142945.1 Phytophthora infestans T30-4 | reverse complement strand
CCAGCACTTGTCAATCATGTGCCCCAATTTCCCGCAGTACGTGCATTGGCGAGACTCTCGGTCGGTGTTGAACGCCTTGGCCGCGTTTTCAGTCTTCACCGTCGCCGTCTTCTCACCTTGTCGCTTGATGTGCTCGTTTGTGAGCACTTTCACAACGTCTTGCGACCGCAGCTCTGCATTGCTCATCTCCAAGTTCAGCACGACGTTCTCGTAGCTCTTGGGGAGACTTCGCAGTAAGCAGATCGCCACGTCCTCGTCCTCCATCTTGGCGCCGATGCTGCTGAGCTTGGCGCTGATGTTGAGGACCTCGTTGCAATGATGCAAGACATTGCCGCCTTCCGACATCTCCATGCTGAAGAGTTGGCGCTTCAGGTAGATGCGACCAGCCTTCTGCGACCCACCATACAGCGTCTTCAAGCGCGTCCACGCGCCCCACGCTTCCTCGCAGTCATCAACCACGTGATGGTAGTCCGCGTTCATGTGGAGCAACATCAGTCCGAACGCAATGTTGCTCGCCTTGACGTAGTCGTCCTTGGTCCGGATGTCCGTGAAGCTCGGCGTCGTTTCCCGGTTCACTACGTGCCATACCGACTTGGTCAGAAACACGCCACGCATGTAGCGGCTCCACGTCGCGTAGTTGTCACCGTTGAACTTGTCGATGGTGACCTTGGTCGAGGCGTCATGGGCAGAGGACATGGTGCTTGGGCTCATAACCTGTTAACGGTGTAGAGGTGTTGGAATGAAGCTTGGGGCTGAACGGAGTGACTTCTGCACTTGGTGTGGAGACCGGAGTGAAGGCACTTGAGCGGAAGAAGGAAGATTCGAAAGTGATTGATTTATCGGGGCTTACACTGTCCTCACTACCTAGGTCATCCAATCATTCTACTCATCCAATCATTCTGTACTCGTCCAATCATTCTACTCGTCCAATCATGGGTGGCATAAACAACGTACCATAATCACAGCGGGATCGTATTGGACCGGTTCAGGTTGACCGGTTAATGGGTACAACTGGTACACAGTACCAAGACCAGCAACCCTCAATAAGGAGTCGTTCGAGAGGGCGTCTGCCGGACGAGATTACGCGCTTGAAGAATTCGTGCGTATGACTCGATTGCGGGACGAGATCCAAACGAAACTGGCAGACAGCGAGCTCCAGCGGGACAAGGCGACTACCGAGTGGGCGGATGCCGAGCGTGCGCTAACGGAGCTGGAATCCAAAGCTTCGCCGCACGAGTACGTGGATCCTCTTTTAGCCCTTGCTAGTAGCTCCATATTCACTTGTTATTGTCAATCCAGGTGACAAATTGAAGGAAGCCTATGCAACCACCGCGAAACTCCAGGATCAACTCGCCGCAGCCCAAACTCAGCAGCAACAGCTGGTCCTGGAGCGCGATCGTGGCTTATCGGAACGGGATTTGGCACGTCGACGACTGGCGCTGGTGACAGCTGCAGTGTCGGATCCCCTCCCTCCCTTGTCGGGACCCTCTCGTGCTGCCAGCGCCTCTGCTTCTCTTCCGTCTATAAGTGGGGCGGATCCGTCAGTTGCGAAACGCCCGCGTAGTGCATCTCCTGCTCCTAGCAAAGGATCCCCCCGTCCTCACAAGCATGCCCGGGCCTCCCCAAAGGCCAAATCCAAAACCAGTTCGGCCTCTAAGGTGGCCTCTCAGGTGGGACCTACATCCGCTCCCAAGGCAGGATCCAAATCCGCCTCCAAGACGGGTCCCACATCCACGTTCAAAACTTCCGCCTCTCCCTCGAAATCTGGAGCCGGATCCAAGACCGAATCCACTACTGCATCCAAGTCGACATCAGTATCCACGTCTGGATCTGGATCCAAGACTGGATCTACGGCGTCCAAGACCGGATCCGGACCCAAGACTGGATCCGTTGTGGTGTCCAAGGCGGGATCCTCGGCATCCAAGTCCGGATCAACTGCCAAGGCTGGATCCGTTGCTGGATCCAAGTCGGGATCGGCGCCCAAAACTGGATCCACGACTGCGCCGTCGTCCCAGGCAGTGGTGTCCACTGGATCCACAGCCATCGTTGCTCCTACGACGGGGTCAGCCCCATCCACGGCAAAATCCGGACAGTCTCAGTCGGGATCCACCGCTGTCCCTTCAGTGACGACGCCTACCGTTCTCCGGCCAGCTTTTACCGGCCATCCGCCCGTTCGTGCTGGATCCGGGAAGGGGAAAGCTAAACGTGTCATCTCCCCGGGATGTGGGCTTGGCAGCTCGGAGGATGACGAGGATGAAGAGTCGGACTGGTCCGACGGCTCAGGGCCTCCTAACCGATCGTCGTCAAAGCGCACGTCGTCCTCCGGCCCGTATCCCTTCACTCTGAGCGATGAGGACGATGACGACGACGATGACGATGAGAGTCCAGAGGATTCGGAGGAGGCTCGAGCCGCTGAGGGATGCCTTGGAGGAAGACACGCGACGGGCTCTGTCCCAATCCCGATCCGAAGCCCGGCGGAGATCCCTCTCGACGCCGCCTCCACAAGTCGCTGGCACAGCCGGATATGGAGGCGGCACTGCGGGATCTGCGATCCAAGTCGACAGTGATGGTGGATCGGGTAGCGATGATGGGAGGGGGTCGCCTCGTGGTGGCGGACTCCTAGGATCTGGCGGAGGGGGGTCGCCTGGTGGCGGATCCCCCGGATCTGGTGGAGGGGGGTCACCTCATGGTGGTGGATCTCCAGGATCGCCTCATGGTGGCGGATCCCCTGGATCTGTCTTGATCCCCGCTCCTTCTAATTCGTCACTGCCAGGGATGCTCCCCGTGGCTCCGTTCGGTCCGGATGCCGCCTTCATTCCTGGTAGACGTGCTCCTGTGGACTTCACTACCAGAGACATCGAGCCTTGGTCCGCCAAGAAGCTGAACCGGGTCGCGGTCATCTCAATGAAGATCACGGTCCTGTTTCCTGAGCTGCCTTTTCAAGCTGAATGGATATTTCCTCGGACAGCAGACGCCATCCCGAGGGCCGGGTACGTGGATTCGCTCATCACCAGACCTCTCGTGGAAGAACTGACAAGAGCTGCCCCGTGTGATGCGCAGGCCACCACACCGGTGGATCCGGTTAGCTTCAGGGGTGATGTGCGTGGGCGACTCGGGGTATTCGTTCGTGCGTTCCGGGATTTCGTCTCCAAGCACCGGGTTGTCATATGGGAAGGCACTCACCGGTTCCCCATCTCTCGGAGCCAACTGCAGGGTTCGACTTGGTTGTCCAACTTCAACAAGCAGCGTGGTAACCGACGTAGCCATGCCGGCCAAGCTTGGAAGAGGGTCCTTGTGATCCTCGTGTTAGCAATCCAGGATGGTTGGTGTGACGTGGATATTTTGTTGGATCCATCCTTCTTGCATCTTCCCCGACGCGGGGATAAGGTGGCTTGGTTTCCGGGATCCGTATCCCGTCAAGCCAACTTGGAGGATACCAACCTCCATCGCCCAGAACCCACGAGCCTATTGGAGCTTGCGAGAGATCGACGAAGCCGAGCCTTGGCGTATCCAGTTTCGCGGGGACTTGAGCCAACACCCAGGACGCCAGATCCAGCGTCTAGTGAGCAAGTTCTTCAACATTCAGCCCAAGACTACCTGATCCTCATCACTCTTTGACGCCACGCCCCCAGTTTCAGTCTTCGTGGATTCGTTTCGTAGCAGTTACTAGCGACTGGAAACTGGGTCGAGTTAGCCCTTTGCATAAGCTATTATAATCCACACTCTCTTACTTGAATATGTCTATAACATTCCCTCGTTGGTTGCGAAATCTAGTGAGAGCCTTTCAGTGTACACCTGGATCTGGGCTGGATCCACCCCTTCAGTGTACACCTGGATCTGGGCGGGATCCACCCTTTCAGTGTACACCTGGATCTGGGCGGGATCCACCCTTTCAGTGTACACCTGGATCTGGGCGGGATCCCGGATCCGGTTGGATCCGCGCCTGAATTTCATCCTGGTCTAGCGCCAATGACCCAGTTTCAATTGGGTCAGTATAGTTCGGGCCCTTGAAAGCTCGCGCTTGAGATCAAGCGGGACTCTTCGCACGTAAAACGTCACTCTTATGCATAAACATTCACTCCTTCCTCCTAATCCACCCTTCCCCTGTGGATTCGTCTTCTCTTTCTTTCCGATGTGACCAACTCACATCAGTGATCCTCCTCCTCCTGGCCCACACCCTTCCTGTGGGTCCTTCTTCATCCTCCCATCGATATGACCAACTCACATCAGCGGATCCCCTTCCTACTCTTCTTCATGAGACTGCATCACGCCGAATCTGTTACGATTCGTACGATCCACGCAATAAATCATAGAGTAATGCTC
>NW_003303663.1:328938-330057 GCF_000142945.1 Phytophthora infestans T30-4 | reverse complement strand
TTCTGTGAATGCTGGCTGACATCAATGACGAAAGACGGCTCCCAGGGCCTCGTCACATGGAACCTAGCAGCTGCTCTCGGAATCCTACGCGTAGTTCGCATTGAGGGAGCCGTATTGAGAGTTTGCTGGTCTTGGTACTGTGTACCAGTTGTACCCCATTAACCCGGTCAACCTGAACCGGTCCAATACGATCCCGCTGTGATTATGGTACGTTGTTTATGCCACCCATGATTGGACGAGTAGAATGATTGGACGAGTACAGAATGATTGGATGAGTAGAATGATTGGATGACCTAGGTAGTGAGGACAGTGTAAGCCCCGATAAATCAATCACTTTCGAATCTTCCTTCTTCCGCTCAAGTGCCTTCACTCCGGTCTCCGCACCAAGTGCAGAAGTCACTCCGTTCAGCCCCAAGCTTCATTCCAACACCTCTACACCGTTAACAGGTTATGAGCCCAAGCACCATGTCCTCTGCCCATGACGCCTCGACCAAGGTCACCATCGACAAGTTCAACGGTGACAACTACGCGACGTGGAGCCGCTACATGCGTGGCGTGTTTCTGACCAAGTCGGTATGGCACGTAGTGAACCGGGAAACGACGCCGAGCTTCACGGACATCCGGACCAAGGACGACTACGTCAAGGCGAGCAACATTGCGTTCGGACTGATGTTGCTCCACATGAACGCGGACTACCATCACGTGGTTGATGACTGCGAGGAAGCGTGGGGCGCGTGGACGCGCTTGAAGACGCTGTATGGTGGGTCGCAAAAGGCTGGTCGCATCTACCTGAAGCGCCAACTCTTCAGCATGGAGATGTCGGAAGGCGGCAATGTCTTGCATCATTGCAACGAGGTCCTCAACATCAGCGCCAAGCTCAGCAGCATCGGCGCCAAGATGGAGGACGAGGACGTGGCGATCTGCTTACTGCGAAGTCTCCCCAAGAGCTACGAGAACGTCGTGCTGAACTTGGAGATGAGCAATGCAGAGCTGCGATCGCAAGACGTTGTGAAAGTGCTCACAAACGAGCACATCAAGCGACAAGGTGAGAAGACGGCGACGGTGAAGACTGAAAACGCGGCCAAGGCGTTCAACACCGACCGAGAGTCTCGCCAATGC
>NW_003303663.1:327507-328554 GCF_000142945.1 Phytophthora infestans T30-4 | reverse complement strand
CTACGTGCCATACCGACTTGGTCAGAAACACGCCACGCATGTAGCGGCTCCACGTCGCGTAGTTGTCACCGTTGAACTTGTCGATGGTGACCTTGGTCGAGGCGTCATGGGCAGAGGACATGGTGCTTGGGCTCATAACCTGTTAACGGTGTAGAGGTGTTGGAATGAAGCTTGGGGCTGAACGGAGTGACTTCTGCACTTGGTGCGGAGACCGGAGTGAAGGCACTTGAGCGGAAGAAGGAAGATTCGAAAGTGATTGATTTATCGGGGCTTACACTGTCCTCACTACCTAGGTCATCCAATCATTCTACTCATCCAATCATTCTGTACTCGTCCAATCATTCTACTCGTCCAATCATGGGTGGCATAAACAACGTACCATAATCACAGCGGGATCGTATTGGACCGGTTCAGGTTGACCGGTTAATGGGTACAACTGGTACACAGTACCAAGACCAGCAACCCTCAATATGGAGGACGAGGATGTGGCGATCTGCTTGCTGCGCAGTCTGCCCAAGAGCTACGAGAACGTCGTGCTGAACTTGGAGATGAGCAATGCAGAGCTGCGAACGCAAGATGTGGTGAAGGTGCTCACGAATGAGCATATCAAGCGACAAGGCGAGAAGACTGCGGCGGTGAAGATCGAGGAAGCAGCGAAGGCCTTCAACGCCGAGCGTGAAACTCGCCGGTGTGATTACTGCGGAAAACTGGGGCACGTTATTGGCAAGTGCTGGACCAAGCAGAAGGATGAAAACCGAGGAAGTGCACGACGCGGTCGAGGTGGCCGCGGTGCCAACAATATCGACTGGCGTAACGACGACGACGACGACTACGTCGCGTTTACGGTCTCCATGTCGACAGCGTGTGGAGTGTCGACGGGCAAGAAGTTTGACGGCACATGGGCGATCGACAGTGGTGCAACCCACCACATCTGCAACGACAAGTCCAAGTTTGTGGACATCAACTTGCGCGACGAAGGCGTACTCACGGTTGCCAACGGACAAACGGCCAAAATTTTGGGAGTCGGCACCGTTGTGCAACAAGTGG
>NW_003303663.1:319878-327278 GCF_000142945.1 Phytophthora infestans T30-4 | reverse complement strand
CAAGGGAAGATGGTCTAAAGCATTTCAAGCAACCCGGACAAGCCTAAGTACAAGCATTCGAGTTCCTGCACTTCGACCTCTGTGGCGCCATGAGAAAGAGTCGCTTGGTGGCAGCAAGTATCTGCTGCTGATCACGGACGAAGCCAGCGGCTGCATGACGGGATTCTGTTTGCGCGCAAGTCGGAGAGTGAAGGCTGTCTGCGCAGGTTTATTGCCAAGGTGGAGCGCCAGTTCGATGCCAGGGTCAAGTTCGTGCGTCATGACGGTGCCAAGGAGTTCGCGACCAGCTCGCTCAAGGCCTTCTACGACGACCATGGCATCGAAGTTCAACCGACGGTTCCATATGCGCATCAGACCAATGCGACTGCGGAACGCGCCAACCGGACCATTGTGACTATCGGGCGCAGCATGCTTCACTTCGCACGTTTGGACAAGACGTTCTGGGCGGAAGCGGCGATGACGGCGATCTACATCAAGAACCGGCTGCCGTCACCCAAGATCCCAGGGAAGACACCTTTCGAGATTGTGTACAAGAGGAAGCCCAACGTGAAGCACATGCGCGTTTTCGGGTGCAAGGCCTACGTCCTGACGCCGAAGGAGAAGCGACTCAAGTGGGACCCCAAGGCTCGTGAAGGCATTTTCATGGGCTATGAAGAGCGTTCGAAGGCGTATCGCGTTTATGACATCGAGGCGGGGCAGGTAGTAATTTCTCGCGATGTCACTTTCGACGAATCCACCTTTGACGACGTCAATATTCAAGATGACGATGAAGATGTCGATGATGCGGCGGATATCCTGGACGACCTCGAGATTTCGGACGACCATGGAGCTCGTGAATTCAGGCAGGCGGGGAAACGCAAAGCTCGCTCCAATCCTGACGAACGGGAACAAGTTCGTCGACCGCGTCGCAGTGCTGGATTGGAAGAAGCAAGTGCTCCGGGCCATGACTCCGACCTGTTAATGGTGTAGAGGTGTTGGAATGAAACTTGGGGCTGAACGGAGTGACTTCTGCACTTGGTGCGGAGACCGGAGTGAAGGCACTTGAGCGGAAGAAGGAAGATTCGAAAGTGATTGATTTATCGGGGCTTACACTGTCCTCACTACCTAGGTCATCCAATCATTCTACTCATCTAATCATTCTGTACTCGTCCAATCATTCTACTCGTCCAATCATGGGTGGCATAAACAACGTACCATAATCACAGCGGGATCGTATTGGACCGGTTCAGGTTGACCGGTTAATGGGTACAACTGGTACACAGTACCAAGACCAGCAACCCTCAATACGCCCCCTCAATGCGAACACGCGTGGATACCGAGAGCAGCTGCTAGGTCCATGTGACGAGGCCCTGGGAGCGCCTTCGTCATGATGTCAGCCAGCATCACAGAAGTCTCGCAATACTCGAGCTTGACTTCACCACGCTTGACTTCATCGCGGATGTGGTGGTACTTGATGTCGATGTGCTTGGCGCGGCCGTGGTTCACAGGATTCTTTGTCATCTTGATGCACGACTGGTTGTCTTCTTGGATCTTGAGGTCGGGTCCAGTCTCATTGGCAGCTGCTAAGATCTCGCACAGTAGGCGATGAATCCACTTGCCTTCTTGAATTGCCAGACTTAGCGCGATGTACTCCGCTTCGCTCGTAGACAGCGAAACACTTGACTGCTTCTTGCTGCCCCAGCTCACTGGCGCACCCATCAGCATGAACGTGTAGCCGGAAGTCGACTTGCGGTCCGCGAGGTCACCAGCCCAGTCTGCGTCAGAGTATCCGCGAAAGTCGATGTTGCTACCCGGCTTGTAGCAGATTCCATGCGTCTTGGTGCCTTGCAGGTAGCGAAAGATGCGCTTGACCGCAACCCAGTGTTCTTCTTGGGGATTCTCCATGAAGCGCGACACATAGCCCACCGCGTACGCAATATCTGGACGCGTCGCGGTCATCAGGTGCATGAGTGCACCAACAGCTTCGCGAAACGGAGCTTGTACCTTGGTCGCCGCGTCGCTTGGAACCAGTCGAGTGCTTATATCCACCGGACTCACCACAGCCTTGCACTCGTCCATACCAAAGCGCTTCAGGATGTCATCCACATAACGCCGCTGGCTCATCGTCACGCTGCCGTCCGGACCGTCTACCAGTTCGATCCCAAGGACGAACACACACTTGCCGCTGTCAGTCATTTCGAAGCGTGTCTTGAGGTCGTCCTTCGTGCGTGAGATCAGCTCGGGTGAGCTTCCGGTGACCAGGACATCGTCGACGTAGACCAGTATGAGTACACAGTGGCCATCAACAACTTTGATGTAGAGGCACGGGTCAAAGGCCGAAACTTGAAAGCCGATAGAGCATACGAACTCGTCGAAAGTCTCGTTCCACACGCGCGAAGCTTGTTTTAGACCGTAAATGGCCTTCACCAATTCCAGGCAGTCGAAGTCACCGTCGAGCTCGACACCTTCGGGAACCACGCAAAACACGATCTCCCTCATCACGCCGTACAGGAATGCCGTCACCACGTCTAGTTGGTCTAGCGGCCAGCCAAAGTGCTTGGCCAAAGCGATCACCATGCGCAACGTCACGTACTTGACAACCGGCGAGAACGTCTCAGTGTAGTCGATGCCGTACTTTTGCTTGAAGCCCTTGGCCACGAGGCGTGCCTTGTACTTCTCGATCGATCCGTCCGCTTTGCGCTTGATCTTGAACACCCACTTGGTACCAATAGCGCGCTGTCCGTTCGGCAACTTAGCAGCACGGAACACTCCTCGAAGTCGCATCGACTTGAGCTCAGCACGAATGGCTTTGCGCCAGTGCACTTGGTCGAGGCCGTTCACCGCCTCTTGGAAAGTCGCTGGCTCCGATAAGTCCACCGCAGCTTCGACTGCGTTGGCACTTGCACGCCAAAACACGGGGGGAGTCGATTCTTCATCTTGATCTCCAGCTTTTTCTTCTTCGTTTACGTCTGCTCGACGTGAAGACGAATTGGTCGGCGCACTTGCTTCTTCCAGTCCGGGTCGATGACGCGTAGCTCGCGGTCTTGTGGCAGATTCATCTTCACTCGGGCGGCTCTTGCGCTTTCCCGCCTGCCTGTGCTCCGTCTGACGCGAACCGTCATTGTCGATGTCGAGAGATTCGAAGTCCAGGTCGTCGACGTCTTCATCGGAAATTGGCTCTGAAAGTCCAAAGGTCGATTCATCGAAGTTGACATCGCGACTGATAACCACCTGCCCCGCCTCGATGTCATAAAGTCGATACGCCTTGGATACTTCTTCGTAGCCCAGGAACAATCCGGCGCGAGCCTTTGGATCCCACTTGAGCCGTTTCTCCTTTGGAGTTAAGATGAAAGCTCGACAGCCGAAGACGCGCATGTGTTTCACACTCGGCGCGGACTTGTACACAATTTCGAACGGAGTCTTGCACTCGATCTTTGGTGACGGCAGGCGGTTCTTCACGTAGATGGCCGTCATCGCCGCTTCACCCCAGAAACACTTGTCTAGCTTGGCATGATGCAGCATGCTGCGGCCGATCGTGACGATGGTGCGGATGGCCCGCTCTGCCGTGCCGTTAGTCTGGTGCGCGTACGGAACCGTGGTTTGTTGCTCGATGCCCTCGTCTTCGTAGAAATCTTTAAGCGAGTTAGTCGCAAACTCACGAGCTCCGTCGTGTCGCACGAACTTGACCTTCTTGCCAAACTGCTTCTGCACCTTCGTGATGTACGTCTTGATGCAGTCTTCGCTTTCTGATTTGGCACGCAGACAGAAGCCCTTCATGCATCCGCTGGCTTCGTCCACGATCAGTAGCAAATATTTGCTGCCACCAAGCGAGGACTTCTCCATGGGTCCGCAAATGTCGAAGTGAAGCAACTCGAAAGTGTCGTAGCGACGCTTGTCACGGTTGCTAGGGAATGGTTTTTGGACCATCTTGCCTTGCTGGCAGCCGCGACACAGACTTGGTCCGCTAGGCTTGGAAGGTGCTTTCGCGTCCTTGATCATCTTGTTGTCGACCATCTTGCGAAGTACCTCGACTGGAGCGTGACCCATACGCGCATGCAGGTCGACCGTTTTTCCAGTTGTCGCCGCATTTGCTGATCGAAGAGGCGTGCGAAGCCAGTAGAGTCCATCTACGAGATCCGCCGATGCCACCACTTGATTCGAGTCCTTGCGTGAGATGTGCATCTCAGTGCCATCGAACACCACTTGGAACTTTCCGTTCTTGTTGATCTGCGGTACTGAAAGCAGATTCTTGCTCATGTTAGGCACATAGAGCGCGTTCTTGATCTCGATCTCGCGCTCGGTGCCGTTGGGCAGGACCACTCTTTCCACGATGGTCCCCACACCCTTGATAGCCGCCTTGTTCCCGTCGGCCACCGAAAGTTCGCCTTCATTGCGCTCGATGAGATTGGCGAACTTGGACTTGTCGTTACAGATGTGGTGTGTGGCACCACTGTCGACCGCCCACATTCCAGACACATTCTTGTTCGTCGATACTCCACATTCCAGGGAAACCGCGAACGCTACTCGATCGTAGTCGTAGTCGTCGTCGCCGTCGTTTCGCCACTGGATGTTGTTAGCTCCGCGTCCACGGCCGTTGCCGCCGCGTCGAGCACCTCGACCCTCATCCTTCTGCTTGGTCCAGCACTTGTCAATCATGTGCCCCAATTTCCCGCAGTACGTGCATTGGCGAGACTCTCGGTCGGTGTTGAACGCCTTGGCCGCGTTTTCAGTCTTCACCGTCGCCGTCTTCTCACCTTGTCGCTTGATATGCTCGTTTGTGAGCACTTTCACAACGTCTTGCGACCGCAGCTCTGCATTGCTCATCTCCAAGTTCAGCACGACGTTCTCGTAGCTCTTGGGGAGACTTCGCAGTAAGCAGATCGCCACGTCCTCGTCCTCCATCTTGGCGCCGATGCTGCTGAGCTTGGCGCTGATGTTGAGGACCTCGTTGCAATGATGCAAGACATTGCCGCCTTCCGACATCTCCATGCTGAAGAGTTGGCGCTTCAGGTAGATGCGACCAGCCTTCTGCGACCCACCATACAGCGTCTTCAAGCGCGTCCACGCGCCCCACGCTTCCTCGCAGTCATCAACCACGTGATGGTAGTCCGCGTTCATGTGGAGCAACATCAGTCCGAACGCAATGTTGCTCGCCTTGACGTAGTCGTCCTTGGTCCGGATGTCCGTGAAGCTCGGCGTCGTTTCCCGGTTCACTACGTGCCATACCGACTTGGTTAGAAACACGCCACGCATGTAGCGGCTCCACGTCGCGTAGTTGTCACCGTTGAACTTGTCGATGGTGACCTTGGTCGAGGCGTCATGGGCAGAGGACATGGTGCTTGGGCTCATAACCTGTTAACGGTGTAGAGGTGTTGGAATGAAGCTTGGGGCTGAACGGAGTGACTTCTGCACTTGGTGCGGAGACCGGAGTGAAGGCACTTGAGCGGAAGAAGGAAGATTCGAAAGTGATTGATTTATCGGGGCTTACACTGTCCTCACTACCTAGGTCATCCAATCATTCTACTCATCCAATCATTCTGTACTCGTCCAATCATTCTACTCGTCCAATCATGGGTGGCATAAACAACGTACCATAATCACAGCGGGATCGTATTGGACCGGTTCAGGTTGACCGGTTAATGGGTACAACTGGTACACAGTACCAAGACCAGCAACCCTCAATATCAGCCAGCAAGAGTCGTAGGTCCTGCGACCGAGAGGCCGCACGGTGCTCCCACCCCTGGATCTCCATAGCCTGGTCATGGACCTGGGCTCGCAAGGTTTGGAGTTGGGTGGTGTGCAAAGACGCAGCTTGGCCTTGGGCATCTTGAGCCGTCTGGAGCTCCGCCGTCAAGGTTTGCACCTGATCGGAAAGAGCCTGGGCTAGAACCCGCAGATCGGTGGGCGACATTGAAGACGGACTGACCGGAGGGGTGGCGGATGGGGCCTTGCCCGGCGATTTGCCAGTACGCTTGGCAGGAGACATGTGTCACGAAGAGGAGAAAGCGGTTGTGGATGTTGGTAGTGCACGTCGTGGACGCTGTTGTGCAGCGCCGACCACGTACAGGAGGCGATTGTGGTGAAGTGCTTTCTCAGAAATAAGAGAATGGGCCTGACGCGGGGTCACTATCCCGAATCAGTGACAATTTCAATTGTTTGGCACGGGTGCAAGTTGCCTGTGGTGGATTAGCCATGACGAGCGGCACCCCGTATGGAATGACGATGGATCTGGTATGAGCGATGTACGGAAAGGCAAGATCCACCAAGACTTATCTCGGATCCACCCTTACCTGGATTCACTTAGGTGGATATGGGATATACTATGTACCAGTGGATCGAGTGTGGATCCTATGAAGGAATGGTGGTAGGTGCCATCCAAAGGTGGATCTAGTAGCCACGGCTAACGAGAAGTCAGGATCCACCGCGAGGTACCCCGGATACCATACTTCCGGGTTCGGATCCAAGGAGGGAGGATCCCGCATAGAAGGACCTGGATCCAGGGTACAGGGATGAGGGATGCAGTGGGATCTGGAACTTTCGTGGGACAATGGAGGTCACAGACGGTTGCAAGATGATGTTGGACGATTGGAGAGCACGGATCCACGGCGAGTGTACAATTACAGTGAAGTGGATCCAAGCGACCTGGATCCGGATGAGTGTACCCATAATAGGGTGACCATGATGATTACGTCATGGATCCGGTGGATCTGAAGATAATACAGCTGGGATGATGGGTCAAGGGAAGAAGGGACATGCAGCCGAGCCTGGTAAGGGATTTAGCAGATGAAAGACATAGAAGGTAGAAACCCAGGCAGGTATAGGCTTAAATATCAATACAGTCCTCAATTTGCACAGTAACACGCAAGTGCCTTCCCGCCCTCAAGAACCGGAACTACATTGGCCGTACGAGCTCCGTGAAGGTTAGGAATTGCGAATCTAGTGTTGGTAGTGATAACTGGATAATACATTGGCCAGATCCTATAACCTAGTGAGCTTTTCCTATACACGTGCAGATCCGACAGGTTAACCGAATTTACTACTTGGTCGGTTATACCCTAGAGGTTCTCAACTCTCAAGATCCCGTCACAGGAGGCGGCAAGTACGACTTAAAGGACAACACAAAGGCAAGGGAACACACCCGCAAGGCAACCCTACGGCCAGATCCACGATCTAGGCCCCGGATCCATAAGCTCGAATATTCGCTTAGGATTCGGAACCATCCACGGACGCAGAGTGAAGATTTTCCACTGCTGCTCCACCCCATCCCCACGTCTCGCCAAGACACTCAAGCTTCACCACTTGAACGCTTCGGAAGTTACCGAGAGAGCAAGATCCCGCCCTACCGACGGGTACACAAGGTGAGGAAAGTTCAGCAGAACACGGATCATCGGGGGACCCCCTCCGTTAGTCGGTGTCTGGGC
>NW_003303663.1:315452-319778 GCF_000142945.1 Phytophthora infestans T30-4 | reverse complement strand
CTACTTCTAGATAGTGGTGCCGAGGTGTCTATACTGGATACCGCCTTTGCTCGTAAGGTTGGGTGTGGTGTAGCGGGATCAGCAAAATCTGCGAGATTGGTAGATCCAACTTACCAACTGCGCCCAGACACCGACTAACGGAGGGGGTCCCCCGATGATCCGTGTTCTGCTGAACTTTCCTCACCTTGTGTACCCGTCGGTAGGGCGGGATCTGCTCTCTCGGTAACTTCCGAAGAGTTCAAGTGGTGAAGCTTGAGTGTCTTGGCGAGACGTGGGGATGGGGTAGAGCAGCAGTGGAAAATCTTCACTCTGCGTCCGTGGATGGTTCCGTATCCTAAGCGAATATTCGAGCTTATGGATCCGGGGCCTAGATCGTGGATCTAGCCGTAGGGTTGCCTTGCGGGTGTGTTCCCTTGCCTTTGTGTTGTCCTTTAAGTCGTACTTGCCGCCTCCTGTGACGGGATCTTGAGAGTTGAGAGCCCCTAGGGTGTAACCGACCAAGTAGTAAATTCGGTTAACCTGTCGGATCTGCACAAGTAAAGGAAAAGCTCACTAGGTTGTAGGATCTGGCCAATGTATTATCCAGTTATCACTACCAACACTAGATTCGCAATTCCCAACCTTCTCGGAGCTCGTACGGCCAATGTAGTTCCGGTTCTTGAGGGCAGGAAGGCACTTGCGTGTCACTGTGCAAATTGGAGTCTGTATTGATATTTAAGCCTATACCTGCCTGGGTTTCTACCTTCTATGTCTTTCATCTGCTAAATCCCTTACCAGGCTCGGCTGCATGTCCCTTCTTCCCTTGACCCATCATCCCAGCTGTATTATCTTCAGATCCACCGGATCCATGGCGTAATCATTATGGTTACCCTATTATGGGTACACTCATCAGGATCCAGGTCGCTTGGATCCACTTCACTTGAAAGTGTACACTCGTCGTGGATCTGAGCTCTCCACTCATCCAACATCATCTCGCAACCGTCTGTGATCTCCACTGTCCCACGAAAGTTCTAGATCCACTGCATCCATCATACCTATACCCTGGATCCAGGTCCCTTAAGGCGGGATCCTCCCTCCTTGGATCCTAACTCGAAAGCATGGGATCCGGGTCACCTCGCCGTAGATCTTGACTCCTCGTTAGCCGTGGCTACTAGATCCACCTTTAGAGGGCACCTACCATCCTTCCTTCATAGGATCCACACCCGATCCACTCTTGTATAGTATATCCCATATCCATTTAGGTGAATCCAAGTAAGGGTGGATCCGAGGTAAGTCTTGGTGGATCTTGCCTTCTCGTACATCGCTCATACCAGATCCATCGTCACTTCATACGGGGCGCTGCTCGTCATGGCTAATCCACCACCGGCAACTTGCATCCGTGCCAGCCAACCCAAATCCTCTCTAATCACTTGAAATTGTCATTGATTCGGGATAGTGACCCCGCGTCAGGCCCATTCTCTTATTTCTGAGAAAGCACTTTACCACACGTTCGAACCCTCGGTCTTGCCCTCCTAAGAAACAAGACGAGTAATGCATGGTGATGAGCAAGGCGCCGATGATTCAAGAAGAGGATGAACTGACGGACCTCCAGCTGTTCACGTTCGTGACGTCGACGAGGATTGAGGCGCTGAAACGCGTCGGACACGGCTCGATTCAAACGCTTGGACATACGGTGACAGGATGGTGAATTGGAGATTGAAGAAATGTCACAACGGGCACCAGTACCGTGACTTCCATTCTGACAGGGGCAGTTGTGGTGTGGTGATTTCTCCGTAGTTGCGGATTATCACCCGTCGACAAAGACGTGACACCGCCCAAGATGTTCAAGCGACGAACCCTCGGTCATGTGATGTACGGAGACTCCAAGGTGCAAGGGACTCGACGGTGTCACTTCCGAACTCTCAAACGGATGTTGAATACAGTCCATATGTCACTGAATCCAGGCTGTTCTTATTATTAATGAAGGACTGACGGAATCGCATTCAGCGGACCATCTACAGTACGAACCCTCGGTGGCGGTTGGAATGAGTTCACGGAAGGCTCATAAACCCTTAGAAAACACATTCACCGTATGGGACAGGGCGCGGGCCGTTAAAGATATTCATGCGACGGTGCAGACGACGCTTGGTATGCAAGAAGATCCATAACGGATCATTGTTCACTTGATATTTGTATTATTGATTAAGACTTCTTATTAGGAATAGATCCGAAAGGGTAAGCTTAAATACAGAACAGAATTTCCACTCAAGCACACACAGCGACGTCCGGCTTCAAGGTAAGCGTCAGGTCAAGCTTGTTTGAGTGTGTTATGCCTGTCGGTAAACTCGAAGCTCTGTAGCGAGGGTCGCTCCATGGTGGCTTGAACACTGGCAAGCATGGCGTCGTTCTTGGCGTTTGACTCGCGGAGAATCTTGACGTTCTGGTGAAGGGCTTCGATCTCGGCGTTGGCAGCCTTAAGGAAAGCCTCAGAGTTCTCACGAGCCATGATTTCGGGTGCCACCGAACGTACGGCGGCAGCAGCCTCGGACTGAGCAAACCGCAACTGACGCTCCAAGTTGGCAACTCGTTCGAGTAAGGCCGACAGCGCGTCAGGAAGAGGTTGTACCGCAGCGAGGACATCATCGAAGCCAACAGCAGTCTCGAGCCGACGTTGAGCGTGGACATCGCCGTGAAGAGGAGGCGCAACGCTGAGCTGCACTTTGGTGACGAGCCATTGCAGTCAAGTACGGGATTATCGAGGTCATCATGTAATCGACCGATGCCTCCGTACTTTCAGCCAGTATGGCGCGCAGCGAATATCGGTGAGTGGTGGTGGACCACCAGCTGGGGCAGGAGAAGCAGCAGGAGCCATCTCCGCGGATTCAGCGACGACAGGAAGTGCTGCAGGAGCTGCCGCAGGGGGTGAAGAGTCCGGGGCAGGAAGCGCCGGAGGACCAGCTGATGATGCTGCTGTCAGGGGAGGTGTAGCAGACTGAGGGGCGTTTGAACCCTCGGTCTTGCCCTCCTAAGAAACAAGACGGGTAATGCATGGTGATGAGCAAGGCGCCGATGATTCAAGAAGAGGATGAGCTGACGTACCTCCAGCTGTTCACGTTCGCGACGTCTACAGGGATTGCGACGCTGAAATGCGTCGGACACGACTAGATTCATACGCTTGGACATACAGTGGCGAGATGGTGAATTGGAGAATGAAGAAATTTCACAACGGGCACCAGTACCGTGGCTTCCATTGCGACAGGGGCAGTTGTGGTGTAGTGATTTCTCCGTAGTTGCGAATTATCACCCGTCGACAAAGACGTGACACCGCCCAAGATGTTCAAGCGACGAACCCTCGGTCAGGTGATGTACGGAGACGCCAAGGTGCTGTGGTGAAGTGCTTTCTCAGAAATAAGAGAATGGGCCTGACGCGGGGTCACTATCCCGAATCAGTGACAATTTCAAGTGATTAGAGAGGATTTGGGTTGGTGGCACGGATGCAAGTTGCCGGTGGTGGATTAGCCATGATGAGCAGCACCCCGTATGAAGTGACGATAAATCTGGTTTGAGCGATGTACGAGAAGGCAAGATCCACCAAGACTTACCTCGGATCCACCCTTATCTGGATTCACTTAAATAGATATGGGATATACTATACAAGAGTGGATCGGGTGTGGATCTTATGAAGGAAGAATGGTGCCCTCTGAAGATGGATCTAGTAGCCACGGCTAATGAAGAGTCAAGATCCACCGCGAGGTACCCCGGATCCCATACTTCCGAGTTCGGATCCATGGAGGGAGGGTCCCGCCTTGAGGGACCTGGATCCAGGGTATAGGGATGATGGATGCAGTGGATCTCGAACTTTCGTGGGACAATGGAGATCACAGACGGTTGCGAGATGATGTTGGATGATTGGAGAGCTCAGATCCACGACGAGTGTACCATTACAGTGAGGTGGATCCAAGCGACCTGGATCCGGATGAGTGTACCCATAATAGGGTGACATGATGATTACGTCATAGATCCGGTGGATCTGAAGATAACACAGCTGGGATGATGGGTCAAGGGAAGAAGGGACATGCAGCCGAGCCTGGTAAGGGATTTAGCAGATGAAAGACATAGAAGGTAGAAATCCAGGCAGGTATAGGCTTAAATATCAATACAGAACCCAATTTGCACAGTATCACGCAAGTGCCTTCTTGCCCTCAAGAACCGGAACTACATTGGCCGTACGAGCTAGGAGAAGGTTGGGGATTGCGAATCTAGTGTTGGTAGTGATAACTGGATAATACATTGGCCAGATCCTACAACCTAGTGAGAATGGGCCTTTACTTGTGCTGATCCGACGGG
>NW_003303663.1:312004-315352 GCF_000142945.1 Phytophthora infestans T30-4 | reverse complement strand
GCCGTATGTGAACGCTACCGTGTCGGCAAAGTCCCAGTTTGGGCACTTGAGACCTCGCTTGATTACAACCGGAAGTAAAAACGGTTTAAGTATCCCGGACGGCTTCCAGCTGAAAGTTCACATATGTAAGCAGTGGATGGTCGCACGCTCTAGTTGTCCGCACTGTACTCGTGCCGTTGCGATTCATTAGTTGGGTATACAATCTGTCGATTGCCTCTCTTTCATCTGTACGTGTCGCCTACGTTGCAACGAGCTCTCGAAAACCGAGTTGCACGGTAGTATCCACAGAAGGTGTCTTCATGAGCTGCGTGGGCACCGACCGCAGCAGCAACACGCTGAGTTCTTTGCCCGCGAAGTGCGCCGTCGCGGTGCCAAGTCAGTGTCAATCGTGAAGAGAATGCCACGAATGACAAGTGCGCCTTACTCCGACGCTACGGAAAATGCAGCAAGTACACTCTGTATATCGTCGGACGCCTGAATTTCGTGTGAAAGGAACCTGCTAGCTGCTGTATTTGTTACTGCTTCTCTGGGACTGGTCCGTATCAATTCAAATTTCGTCCGTATCAAATCAAACTCCCCCATAAGAGCGAACACACGACGTAAGAATACCGAGGCACGCCTTTGCCATTGGCAGATAGCTGTCTTTCAATCCGTTGGAGCTAATCTTCGATCGGCAGACGAGCCTTAAAACGCTAGTTGTGACTTCGACCATGGTACAGGTGCCATCTTCCTTGTTTTTGCTTTCACTCCCGCCGCTGAGGCGATATCATCAGCTAACAGTCTCGACAACGAATTCTTTGGCCGCGGTCGTCAGACATTGGAGGTATCTTAATATTTAGCGCTTCCAGTAGCTCAAATGTAGCCTAGGACGTATTATCACAGAAGTGCGGACCTGCCCTGGAATGGTCGTATGTGAACGCTACCATGTCGGAAAAGTCCCAGTTCGGGCACTTGAGACCTCGCTTGATTACAACCGAAAGTAAAAACGGTTTAAGGATCCCGGACTGCTTGTAAGCAGTGGATGGTCGCACGCTCTAGTTGTCCGCACTGTACTCGTGCCGTTGCGATTCATTAGTTTGGTATACAATCTGTCGATTGCCTCTCTTTCATCTGTACGTGTCGCCTACGTTGCAACGAGCTCTCGAAAACTGAGTTGCACGGTAGTATCCACAGAAGGTGTCTTCATGAACTGCGTGGGCACCGACCACAGCAGCAACACGCTGAGTTCTTTGCCGGCGAAGTGCGCCGTCGCGGTGCCAAGTCAGTGTCAATCGTGAAGAGAATGCCACGAATGACAAGTGCGCCTTACTCCGACGCTACGGAAAATGCAGCAAGTACACTCTGTACATCGTCGGACGCCTGAATTTCGTGTAAAAGGAACCTGCTAGCTGCTGTATTTGTTACTGCTTCTCTGGGACTGGTCCGTATCAATTCAAATTTCGTCCGTATCAAATCAAACTCCCCCATAAGAGCGAACACACGACGTAAGAATACCGAGGCACGCCTTTGCCATTGGCAGATAGCTGTCTTTCAATCCGTTGGAGCTAATTTTCGATCGGCAGACGAGCCTTAAAACGCTAGTTGTGACTTCGACCATGGTACAGGTGCCATCTTCCTTGTTTTTGCTTTCACTCCCGCCGCTGAGGCGATATCATCAGCTAACAGTCTCGACAACGAATTCTTTGGCCGCGGTCGTCAGACATTGGAGGTATCTTAATATTTAGCGCTTCCAGTAGCTCAAATGTAGCCTAGGACGTATTATCACAGAAGTGCGGACCTGCCCTGGAATGGTCGTATGTGAACGCTACCGTGTCGGAAAAGTCCCAGTTCGGGCACTTGAGACCTCGCTTGATTACAACCGAAAGTAAAAACGGTTTAAGTATCCCGGACAGCTTCCAGCTGAAAGTTCACAGATGTAAGCAGTGGATGGTCGCACGCTCTAGTTGTCCGCACTGTACTCGTGCCGTTGCGATTCATTAGTTTGGTATACAATCTGTCGATTGCCTCTCTTTCATCTGTACGTGTCGCCTACGTTGCAACGAGCTCTCGAAAACCGAGTTGCACGGTAGTATCCACAGAAGGTGTCTTCATGAACTGCGTGGGCACCGACCACAGCAGCAACACGCTGAGTTCTTTGCCAGCGAAGTGCGCCGTCGCGGTGTCAAGTCAGTGTCAATCGTGAAGAGAATGCCACGAATGACAAGTGCGCCTTACTCCGACGCTACGGAAAATGCAGCAAGTACACTCTGTATATCGTCGGACGCCTGAATTTCGTGTAAAAGGAACCTGCTAGCTGCTGTATTTGTTACTGCTTCTCTGGGACTGGTCCGTATCAATTCAAATTTCGTCCGTATCAAATCAACCCTCCCATAAGAGCGAACACACGACGTAAGAATACCGAGGCACGCCTTTGCCATTGGCAGATAGCTGTCTTTCAATCCGTTGGAGCTAATCTTCGATCGGCAGACGAGCCTTAAAACGCTAGTTGTGACTTCGACCATGGTACAGGGGCCATCTTCCTTATTTTTGCTTTCACTCCCGCCGCTGAGGCGATATCATCAGCTAACAGTCTCGACAACGAATTCTTTGGCCGCGGTCGTCAGACATTGGAGGTATCTTAATATTTAGCGCTTCCAGTAGCTCAAATGTAGCCTAGGACGTATTATCACAGAAGTGCGGACCTGCCCTGGAATGGCCGTATGTGAACGCTACCGTGTCGGCAAAGTCCCAGCTCGGGCACTTGAGACCTCGCTTGATTACAACCGAAAGTAAAAACGGTTTAAGTATCCCGGACGGCTTCCAGCTGAAAGCTCACAGATGTAAGCAGTGGATGGTCGCACGCTCTAGTTGTCCGCACTGTACTCCTGCCGTTGCGATTCATTAGTTTAGTATACAATCTGTCGATTGCCTCTCTTTCATCTGTACGTGTCGCCTACGTTGCAACGAGCTCTCGAAAACCGAGTTGCACGGTAGTATCCACAGAAGGTGTCTTCATGAACTGCGTGGGCACCGACCACAACAGCAACACGCTGAGTTCTTTGCCGGCGAAGTGCGCCGTCGCGGTGCCAAGTCAGTGTCCATCGTGGAGAGAATGCCACGCATGACAAGTGCGCCTTACTCCGACGCTACGGCAAATGCAGCAAGTACACTCTGTATATCGTCGAGCGCCTGAATTTCGTGTAAAAGGAACCTGCTAGCTGCTGTATTTGTTACTGCTTCTCTGGGACTGGTCCGTACCAATTCAAATTTCGTCCGTATCAAATCAAACTCGTTTCAAAATGTGCATCAAGACGAGAGCGTTGCGGGTACACACGGGGTGTACACATATCGCATTCAAGGGGCTATGGG
>NW_003303663.1:308588-311551 GCF_000142945.1 Phytophthora infestans T30-4 | reverse complement strand
CGCACCGCAACCATCTACACCTTGAGTTCTTTACCGGAGGAGTGCGCCAGTCGGCGGTGCTAAGTCAGCTTCAATGGGAAGGAGAAATGCCCGGAAATCATAAGCCCCTTTTACTCCCGTCGCTAGCGGAACATGCAGCAAAGTTCTCTCTCTTTTCATCGTCGGACGCCTGAATTTCGTGTAAAAGGAACCTGCTAGCTGCTGTATTTGTTACTGCTTCTCTGGGACTGGTCCGTATCAATTCAAATTTCGTCCGTATCAAATCAAACTCCCCCATAAGAGCGAACACACGACGTAAGAATACCGAGGCACGCCTTTGTTATTGGCAGATAGCTGTCTTTCAATCCGTTGGAGCTAATCTTCGATCGGCAGACGAGCCTTAAAACGCTAGTTGTGACTTCGACCATGGTACAGGTGCCATCTTCCTTGTTTTTGCTTTCACTCCCGCCGCTGAGGCATATCATCAGCTAACAGTCTCGACAACGAATTCTTTGGCCGCGGTCGTCAGACATTGGAGGTATCTTAATATTTAGCGCTTCCAGTAGCTCAAATGTAGCCTAGGACGTATTATCACAGAAGTGCGGACCTGCCCTGGAATGGCCGTATGTGAACGCTACCGTGTCGGCAAAGTCCCAGTTCGGGCACTTGAGACCTCGCTTGATTACAACCGAAAGTAAAAACGGTTTAAGTATCCCGGACGGCTTCCAGCTGAAAGTTCACAGATGTAAGCAGTGGATGGTCGCATGATCTAGTTGTCCGCACTGTACTCGTGCCGTTGCGATTCATTAGTTTAGTATACAATCTGTCGATTGCCTCTCTTTCATCTGTACGTGTCGCCCTTTGCAACGAGCTCTCGAAAACCGAGTTGCACGGTAGTATCCACAGAAGGTGTCTTCATGAACTGCGTGGGCACCGACCGCAGCAGCAACACGCTGAGTTATTTGCCCGCGAAGTGCGCCGTCGCGGTGCCAAGTCAGAGTCCATCGTGGAGAAAATGCCACGCATGACAAGCGCGCCTTACTCCGACGCTACGGAAAATGCAGCAAGTACACTCTGTATATCGTCGGACGCCTGAATTTTGTGTAAAAAGAACCTGCTAGCTGCTGTATTTGTTACTGCTTCTCTGGGACTGGTCCGTATCAATTCAAATTTCGTCCGTATCAAATCAAACTCCCCCATAAGAGCGAACACACGACGTAAGAATACCGAGGCACGCCTTTGCCATTGGCAGATAGCTGTCTTTCAATCCGTTGGAGCTAATCTTCGATCGGCAGACGAGCCTTAAAACGCTAGTTGTGACTTCGACCATGGTACAGGTGCCATCTTCCTTGTTTTTGCTTTCACTCCCGCCACTGAGGCGATATCATCAGCTAACAGTCTTGACAACGAATTCTTTGGCCGCGGTCGTCAGACATTGGAGATATCTTAATATTTAGCGCTTCCAGTAGCTCAAATGTAGCCTAGGACGTATTATCACAGAAGTGCGGACCTGCCCTGGAATGGCCGTATGTGAACGCTACCGTGTCGGAAAAGTCCCAGTTCGGGCACTTGAGACCTCGCTTGATTACAACCGGAAATAAAAACGGTTTAAGTATCCCGGACGGCTTCCAGCTGAAAGCTCACAGATGTAAGCAGTGGATGGTCGCAGGATCTAGTTGTCCGCACTGTACTCGTGCCGTTGCGATTCATTAGTTTGGTATACAATCTGTCGATTGCCTCTCTTTCATCTGTACGTGTCGCCTACGTTGCAACGAGCTCTCGAAAACCGAGTTGCACGGTAGTATCCACAGAAGGTGTCTTCATGAACTGCGTGGGCACCGACCACAACAGCAACACGCTGAGTTCTTTGCCGGCGAAGTGCGCCGTCGCGGTGCCAAGTCAGTGTCAATCGTGAAGAGAATGCCACGCATGACAAGTGCGCCTTACTCCGACGCTACGGAAAATGCAGCAAGTACACTCTGTATATCGTCGGACGCCTGAATTTCGTGTAAAAGGAACCTGCTAGTGTTGCAGGTAATCCAATACGATCCCGCGATGATTACGGTAGGATGTTTACGCCACCGATGATTAGACGAGTAGGATGATTGGACGAGTACAGAGGGTTGATGATTGGATGCACCAAATGATTGGATGCAAACTAGGTAGAGAAGACAGTGTAAGTTCTTATCAATCAATCACTTCTGAATTTCCATTCTGCCCCTCAAGTGACTTCCCTCGCCTCGGCCTCCTCGCCCCAAGCTTCGGCAGTCCTCCCCTCGCAAGACACAAGATCCAACCATCACCTTCTTCAGGTTATGAGCCCAAGTACGATGTCTGCTGTGCAAGATTCCAAGATATCCATCGACAAGTTCAACGGCGAGAACTACGCCACGTGGAGCCGTTACATGCGTGGCGTGTTCCTGACCAAGTCGGTGTGGTATGTGGTGAACCGCGAGACGACGCCCACGTTCACGGACTCCAGGGCCAAGGACGAGTATGTCAAGTCGAGCAACGTCGCCTTCGGTCTCATGCTCCTCCACATGGACGCAGACTACCATCATGTTGTCGACGACTACGAGGAAGCCTGGGTCGCGTGGGCGCGCTTGCGTACCCTTTACGGTGGATCGCAGAAAGCTGGACGCATCTACCTCAAGCGCCAGCTCTTCAGCATGGAGATGTCGGAAAGCGGCAATGTCTTGCATCATTGCAACGAGGTCCTCAACATCAGCGCCAAGCTCAGCAGTATCGGCGCCAAGATGGAGGACGAGGATGTGGCGATCTGCTTGCTGCGCAGTCTACCCAAGAGCTACGAGAACGTCGTGCTGAACTTGGAGATGAGCAATGCAGAGCTGCGAACGCAAGATGTGGTGAAGGTGCTCACGAATGAGCATATCAAGCGACAAGGCGAGAAGACTGCGGCGGTGAAGATCGAGGAAGCAGCGAAGGCCTTCAACGCCGAGCGTGAAACTCGCCGGTGTGATTAC
>NW_003303663.1:305728-308488 GCF_000142945.1 Phytophthora infestans T30-4 | reverse complement strand
TTAAAGGGAAAAGGACCACTGCTACGTTTCGTTATTGGTTCTTCTGGGTACTGGGCCGGTTCGAAAATCAAATCTAAATTGGGTCCGTATCAAACCCAACCTCTCACAGCGAGAGCGACCACGTCGACGTAAGAATACCGAGGCACGCCTTTGCCATTGGCAGATAGCTGTCTTTCAATCCGTTGGAGCTAATCTTCGATCGGCAGACGAGCCTTAAAACGCTAGTTGTGACTTCGACCATGGTACAGGTGCCATCTTCCTTGTTTTTGCTTTCACTCCCGCCGCTGAGGCGATATCATCCGCTAACAGTCTCGACAACGAATTCTTTGGCCGCGGTCGTCAGACATTGGAGGTATCTTAATATTTAGCGCTTCCAGTAGCTCAAATGTAGCCTAGGACGTATTATCACAGAAGTGCGGACCTGCCCTGGAATGGTCGTATGTGAACGCTACCGTGTCGGAAAAGTCCCAGTTCGGGCACTTGAGACCTCGCTTGATTACAACCGAAAGTAAAAACGGCTTAAGTATCCCGGACGGCTTCCAGCTGAAAGTTCACAGATGTAAGCAGTGGATGGTCGCACGCTCTAGTTGTCCGCACTGTACTCGTGCCGTTGCGATTCATTAGTTTGGTATACAATCTGTCGATTGCCTCTCTTTCATCTGTACGTGTCGCCTACGTTGCAACGAGCTCTCGAAAACCGAGTTGCACGGTAGTATCCACAGAAGGTGTCTTCATGAACTGCGTGGGCACCGACCACAGCAGCAACACGCTGAGTTCTTTGCCAGCGAAGTGCGCCGTCGCGGTGTCAAGTCAGTGTCAATCGTGAAGAGAATGCCACGAATGACAAGTGCGCCTTACTCCGACGCTACGGAAAATGCAGCAAGTACACTCTGTATATCGTCGGACGCCTGAATTTCGTGTAAAAGGAGCCTGCTAGCTGCTGTATTTGTTACTGCTTCTCTGGGACTGGTCCGTATCAATTCAAATTTCGTCCGTATCAAATCAAACTCCCCCATAAGAGCGAACACACGACGTAAGAATACCGAGGCACGCCTTTGCCATTGGCAGATAGCTGTCTTTCAATCCGTTGGAGCTAATCTTCGATCGGCAGACGAGCCTTAAAACGCTAGTTGTGACTTCGACCATGGTACAGGTGCCATCTTCCTTGTTTTTGCTTTCACTCCCGCCGCTGAGGCGATATCATCAGCTAACAGTCTCGACAACGAATTCTTTGGCCGCGGGCGTCAGACATTGGAGGTATCTTAATATTTAGCGCTTCCAGTAGCTCAAATGTAGCCTAGGACGTATTTTCACAGAAGTGCGGACCTGCCCTGGAATGGCCGTATGTGAACGCTACCGTGTCGGAAAAGTCCCAGTTCGGGCACTTGAGACCTCGCTTGATTACAACCGAAAGTAAAAACGGTTTAAGATCCCGGACGGCTTCCAGCTGAAAGTTCACAGATGTAAGCAGTGGATGGTCGCACGCTCTAGTTGTCCGCACTGTACTCGTGCCGTTGCGATTCATTAGTTTGGTATACAATCTGTCGATTGCCTCTCTTTCCTTCTGTACGTGTCGCCTACGTTGCAACGAGCTCTCGAAAACCGAGTTGCACGGTAGTATCCACAGAAGGTGTTGTGGTGTTGGAAATCCCACGTGAACTCTAGCTACAGATGTAGTTAGGATGTTCCCACAACAATACGTCTACTAGGATAGTAAACGATCGTTCGGGCGGACCTGAAGACCCCAGTTCTGCCCTTGCACCTAGACAAACTGGACCCTGTAAACTACTTATATAGGCCAACCAGTAAAATAAGAACACGCTACTAGCACGAGCAAAGCTAGCAGGTGTTTTGAATCCTCGTGGTCCCAACAGCGGAAGGGTACCAGGCACGGGTAAGCCTTTTACGAGATCACCGAGTGTTCAACACTCGGCTGGAAGAAATAAAAGGGAGGCAATTCAAGCACTCCCAGTCGTGCAAATAGGCAACAATAAGCCGTCACGTAAAACCTCCCGATAATAATCGGCCAATACACAAAGTCTCTTGGCCTTGCCGGATGAACCCTCGCTACAGAGCTTCGAGTTCACCGACAGGCATAACACACTCAAACAAGCTTGACCTGACGCTTACCTTGAAGCCGGACGTCGCTCTGTGTGCTTGAGTGGAAATTCTGTTCTGTATTTAAGCTTACCCTTTCGGGTCTATTCCTAATAAGAAGTCCTAATCAAGTATACAAATATCAAGTGAACAATGATTCGTTATGGATCTTCTTGCATGCCAAGCGTCGTCTGCACTGTCGCATGAGCATCTTTAACGGTCCGCGCCCTGTCCCAGACGGTTAACGTGTCTTCCAAAGGTCGATGAGTATTCCGCGAACTCATCCCAACCGCCACTGAGGGTTCGTACCGTAGATGGTCCGCTGAATGCGAATCCGGCCAGTCCATTATTAATAATAAGGACAGCCTGGATTCAGTGACATAGGGCCGTATCCGATATTTGTTGAAAACTCGGAGGTGACGCCGTCGAGTCCCTTGCACCTTGGCGTCTCCGTACATCACCCGACCGAGGGTTCGTCGCTTGAACAACTTGGGCGGTGTCACGTCTTTGTCGACGGGTGATAATCCGCAACCACGGAGAAATCACTACACCACAAGTGCCCCTGTCGCAATGGAAGCCACGGTACTGGTGCCCGTTGTGACATTTCTTAATTGGATTCAATTCACCATCTCGCCACCGTATGTCCAAGCGTGAATCCACCCA
>NW_003303663.1:298735-305453 GCF_000142945.1 Phytophthora infestans T30-4 | reverse complement strand
GCCATCTTCCTTGTTTTTGCTTTCACTCTCGCCGCTGAGGCGATATCATCAGCTAACAGTCTCGACAACGAATTCTTTGGCCGCGGTCGTCAGACATTGGAGGTATCTTAATATTTAGCGCTTCCAGTAGCTCAAATGTAGCCTAGAACGTATTATCACAGAAGTGCGGACCTGCCCTGGAATGGCCGTATGTGAACGCTACCGTGTCGGAAAAGTCCCAGTTCGGGCACTTGAGACCTCGCTTGATTACAACCGGAAATAAAAACGGTTTAAGTATCCCGGACGGCTTCCAGCTGAAAGTTCACAGATGTAAGCAGTGGATGGTCCGCCGCTCTCTAGTTGTTCCCCACTGTAACTCCTGCCCCTTGCGAATTCATTAGTTTTGGTAATAAAAAACTGGTCCATTTGCTCTCCTCTCCTTCTGTAAGTGTTCCCCTTGGTTTGCAAGAAACTCTTGAAAAACGAGTTGCACGGTAGTATCCACAGAAGGTGTCTTCATGAACTGCGTGGGCACCGACCACAACAGCAACACGCTGAGTTCTTTGCCGGCGAAGTGCGCCGTCGCGGTGCCAAGTCAGTGTCAATCGTGAAGAGAATGCCACGAATGACAAGTGCGCCTTACTCCGACGCTACGGAAAATGCAGCAAGTACTCTGTACATCGTTGGACGCCTGAATTTCGTGTAAAAGGAACCTGCTAGCTGCTGTATTTGTTACTGCTTCTCTGGGACTGGTCCGTATCAATTCAAATTTCGTCCGTATCAAATCAAACTCCCCCATAAGAGCGAACACACGACGTAAGAATACCGAGGCACGCCTTTGCCATTGGCAGATAGCTGTCTTTCAATCCGTTGGAGCTAATCTTCGATCGGCAGACGAGCCTTAAAACGCTAGTTGTGACTTCGACCATGGTACAGGTGCCATCTTCCTTGTTTTTGCTTTCACTCCCGCCGCTGAGGCGATATCATCAGCTAACAGTCTCGACAACGAATTCTTTGGCCGCGGTCGTCAGACATTGGAGGTATCTTAAAATTTAGCGCTTCCAGTAGCTCAAATGTAGCCTAGGACGTATTATCACAGAAGTGCGGACCTGCCCTGGAATGGTCGTATGTGAACGCTACCGTGTCGGAAAAGTCCCAGTTCGGGCACTTGAGACCTCGCTTGATTACAACCGAAAGTAAAAACGGTTTAAGTATCCTGGGCTGCTTCCAGCTGAAAGTTCACAGATGTAAGCAGTGGATGGTCGCACGCTCTAGTTGTCCGCACTGTACTCGTGCCGTTGCGATTCATTAGTTTGGTATACAATCTGTCGATTGCCTCTCTTTCATCTGTACGTGTCGCCTACGTTGCAACGAGCTCTCGAAAACCGAGTTGCACGGTAGTATCCACAGAAGGTGTCTTCATGAACTGCGTGGGCACCGACCACAGCAGCAACACGCTGAGTTCTTTGCCGGCGTAGTGCGCCGTCGCGGTGCCAAGTCAGTGTCAATCGTGAAGAGAATGCCACGAATGACAAGTGCGCCTTACTCCGACGCTACGGAAAATGCAGCAAGTACACTCTGTATATCGTCGGACGCCTGAATTTCGTGTAAAAGGAACCTGCTAGCTGCTGTATTTGTTACTGCTTCTCTGGGACTGGTCCGTATCAATTCAAATTTCGTCCGTATCAAATCAAACTCCCCCATAAGAGCGAACACACGACGTAAGAATACCGAGGCACGCCTTTGCCATTGGCAGATAGCTGTCTTTCAATCCGTTGGAGCTAGTCTTCGATCGGTAGACGAGCCTTAAAACGCTAGTTGTGACTTCGACCATGGTACAGGTGCCATCTTCCTTGTTTTTGCTTTCACTCCCGCCGCTGAGGCGATATCATCAGCTAACAGTCTCGACAACGAATTCTTTGGCCGCGGTCGTCAGTCATTGGAGGTATCTTAAAATTTAGCGCTTCCAGTAGCTCAAATGTAGCCTAGGACGTATTATCACAGAAGTGCGGACCTGCCCTGGAATGGCCGTATGTGAACGCTACCGTGTCGGCAAAGTCCCAGCTCGGGCACTTGAGACCTCGCTTGCTTACAACCGAAAGTAAAAACGGTTTAAGTATCCCGGACGGCTTCCAGCTGAAAGTTCACAGATGTAAGCAGTGGATGGTCGCATGATCTAGTTGTCCGCACTGTACTCGTGCCGTTGCGATTCATTAGTTTGGTATACAATCTGTCGATTGCCTCTCTTTCATCTGTACGTGTCGCTCTTTGCAACGAGCTCTCGAAAACCGAGTTGCACGGTAGTATCCACAGAAGGTGTCTTCATGAACTGCGTGGGCACCGACCACAGCAGCAACACGCTGAGTTATTTGCCCGCGAAGTGCGCCGTCGCGGTGCCAAGTCAGAGTCCATCGTGGAGAAAATGCCACGCATGACAAGCGCGCCTTACTCCGACGCTACGGAAAATGCAGCAAGTACACTCTGTATATCGTCGGACACCTGAATTTCGTGTAAAAGGAACCTGCTAGCTGCTTTATTTGTTACTGCTTCTCTGGGCACTGGGTGTGTGTGTGGGGAGGGGGGTCATTCTCGATACACTGGTCCGTATCAATTCAAATTTCGTCCGTATCAAATCAAACTCCCCCATAAGAGCGAACACACGACGTAAGAATACCGAGGCACGCCTTTGCCATTGGCAGATAGCTGTCTTTCAATCCGTTGGAGCTAATCGTCGATCGGCAGACGAGCCTTAAAACGCTAGCTGTGACTTCGACCATGGTGCAGGTGCCATCTTCCTTGTTTTTGCTTTCACTCCTGCCCCTGAGGCGATATCATCAGCTAGCAGTCTCGACAACGAATTCTCCGGCCGCGGTCGTCAGCCATTGGAGGTATCTTAATATTTAGCGCTTCCAGTAGCTCAAATGTAGCCTAGGACGTATTATCACAGAAATGCGGACCTGCCCTGGAATGGTCGTATGTGAACGCTACCGTTTCGGAAAAGTCCCAGTTCGGGCACTTGGGACCTCGTTTGATTACAACCGGAAGTAAAACCGGTTTAAGTATCCCGGACTGCTTCCAGCTGAAAGTACACAGATGCAAGCAGTGGATGGTCGCACGCTCTAGTTGTCCGCGCTGTGCTCGTGCCGTTGCGATTCGTTAGTTTGGTATACAATCTGTCGATTGCCTCTATTTCATCTGTACGTGCCGCCTACGTTGCAACGAGCTCTCGAAAGCCGGGTTGCACGGTAGTATTCACAGAAAGTGGCTTCATGAACTGCGTGGGCACCGACCACAGCAGCAACACGCTGAGTTCTTTGCCGGCGAAATGCGCCGTCGCGGTGCCAAGTCAGTGTCAATCGTGGAGAGAATGCCACGAATGACAAGCGCGCCTTACTCCGACGCTACGGAAAATGCAGCAAGTGCTCTCTGTATATCGTCGGACGCCTGAATGTCGTGTAAAACGAACCTGCTAGCTGCTGTATTGGTTACGGCTTCTCTGGGACTGGTCCGTATCAATTCAAATTTCGTCCGTATCAAATCAAACTCCCCCATAAGAGCGAGCACACGACGTAAGAATACCGAGGCACGCCTTTGCCATTGGCAGATAGCTGTCTTTCAATCCGTTGGAGCTAATCGTCGATCGGCAGACGAGCCTTAAAACGCTAGCTGTGACTTCGACCATGGTGCAGGTGCCATCTTCCTTGTTTTTGCTTTCACTCCTGCCCCTGAGGCGATATCATCAGCTAGCAGTCTCGACAACGAATTCTCTGGCCGCGGTCGTCAGCCATTGGAGGTATCTTAATATTTAGCGCTTCCAGTAGCTCAAATGTAGCCTAGGACGTATTATCACAGAAATGCGGACCTGCCCTGGAATGGTCGTATGTGAACGCTACCGTGTCGGAAAGGTCCCAGTTCGGGCACGTGGGACCTCGCTTGATTACAACCGGAAGTAAAACCGGTTTAAGTATCCCGGACTGCTTCCAGCTGAAAGTGCACAGATGCAAGCAGTGGATGGTCGCACGCTCTAGTTGTCCGCGCTGTGCTCGTGCCGTTGCGATTCGTTAGTTTGGTATACAATCTGTCGATTGCCTCTATTTCATCTGTACGTGCCGCCTACGTTGCAACGAGCTCTCGAAAGTCGAGTTGCACGGTAGTATTCACAGAAAGTGTCTTCATGAACTTCGTGGGCACCGACCACAGCAGCAACACGCTGAGTTCTTTGCCGGCGAAATGCACCGTCGCGGTGCCAAGTCAGTGTCAATCGTGGAGAGAATGCCACGAATGACAAGCGCGCCTTACTCCGACGCTACGGCAAATGCAGCAAGTGCTCTCTGTATATCGTCGGACGCCTGAATGTCGTGTAAAACGAGCCTGCTAGCTGCTGTATTGGTTACGGCTTCTCTAGGACTGGTCCGTATCAATTCAAATTTCGTCCGTATCAAATCAAACTCCCTCATAAGAGTGAACACACGACGTAAGAATACCGAGGCACGCCTTTGCCATTGGCAGATAGCTGTCTTTCAATCCGTTGGAGCTAATCTTCGATCGGCAGACGAGCCTTAAAACGCTAGCTGTGACTTCGACCATGGTGCAGGTGCCATCTTCCTTGTTTTTGCTATCACTCCCGCCCCTGAGGCGATATCATCAGCTAGCAGTCTCGACAACGAATTCTTTGGCCGCGGTCGTCAGCCATTGGAGGTATCTTAATATTTAGCGCTTCCAGTAGCTCCAATGTAGCCTATGACGTATTATCCCAGAAGTGCGGACCTGCCCTGGAATGGTCGTATGTGAACGCCACCGTGTCGGAAAAGACCCGGTTCGGGCAGTTGGGACCTCGCTTGATGACAACCGGAAGTAAAAACGGTTTAAGTATCCCGGACTGCTTCCAGCTGAATGCTCACAGATGTAAGCAGTGGATGGTCGCACGCTCTAGTTGTCCGCACTGTACTCGTGCCGTTGCGATTCATTAGTTTGGTATACAATCTGTCGATTGCCTCTCTTTCATCTGTACGTGTCGCCTACGTTGCAACGAGCTCTTGAAGACCGAGTTGCACGGTAGTATCCACAGAAGGTGTCTTCATGAACTGCGTGGGCACCGACCACAGCAGCAACACGCTGAGTTCTTTGCCGGCGAAGTGCGGCGTCGCGGTGCCAAGTCAGTGTCAATCGTGAAGAGAATGCCACGAATGACAAGTGCGCCTTACTCCGACGCTACGGAAAATGCAGCAAGTACACTCTGTATATCGTCGGACGCCTGAATTTCGTGTAAAAGGAACCTGCTAGCTGCTGTATTTGTTACTGCTTCTCTGGGACTGGTCCGTATCAATTCAAATTTCGTCCGTCTCAAATCAAACTCCCCCATAAGAGCGAACACACGACGTAAGAATACCGAGGCACGCCTTTGCCATTGGCAGATACTTGTCTTTCAATCCGTTGGAGCTAATCTTCGATCGGTAGACGAGCCTTAAAACGCTAGTTGTGACTTCGACCATGGTACAGGTGCCATCATCCTTGTTTTTGCTTTCACTCCCGCCGCTGAGGCGATATCATCAGCTAACAGTCTCGACAACGAATTCTTTGGCCGCGGTCGTCAGTCATTGGAGGTATCTTAAAATTTAGCGCTTCCAGTAGCTCAAATGTAGCCTAGGACGTATTATCACAGAAGTGCGGACCTGCCCTGGAATGGCCGTATGTGAACGCTACCGTGTCGGAAAAGTCCCAGTTCGGGCACTTGAGACCTCGCTTGCTTACAACCAAAAGTAAAAACGGTTTAAGTATCCCGGACGGCTTCCAGCTGAAAGTTCACAGATGTAAGCAGTGGATGGTCGCATGATCTAGTTGTCCGCACTGTACTCGTGCCGTTGCGATTCATTAGTTTGGTATACAATCTGTCGATTGCCTCTCTTTCATCTGTACGTGTCGCCTACGTTGCAACGAGCTCTCGAAAACCGAGTTGCACGGTAGTATCCACAGACGGTGTCTTCATGAACTGCGTGGGCACCGACCACAACAGCAACACGCTGAGTTCTTTGCCGGCGAAGTGCGCCGTCGCGGTGCCAAGTCAGTGTCAATCGTGAAGAGAATGCCACGAATGACAAGTGCGCCTTACTCCGACGCTACGGAAAATGCAGCAAGTACACTCTGTATATCGTCGGACGCCTGAATTTCGTGTAAAAGGAACCTGCTAGCTGCTGTATTTGTTACTGCTTCTCTGGGACTGGTCCGTATCAATTCAAATTTCGTCCGTATCAAATCAAACTCCCCCATAAGAGCGAACACACGACGTAAGAATACCGAGGCACGCCTTTGCCATTGGCAGATAGCTGTCTTTCAATCCGTTGGAGCTAGTCTTCGATCGGTAGACGAGCCTTAAAACGCTAGTTGTGACTTCGACCATGGTACAGGTGCCATCTTCCTTGTTTTTGCTTTCACTCCCGCCGCTGAGGCGATATCATCAGCTAACAGTCTCGACAACGAATTCTTTGGCCGCGGTCGTCAGTCATTGGAGGTATCTTAAAATTTAGCGCTTCCAGTAGCTCAAATGTAGCCTATGACGTAAAATCACGCAAGTCTCTTCTTCCGTGGAAAGACCTTTACTGACCGCACCGTGTCTGGCAAACAACAACAACGGACCCATAACCCGGCCGCTTAAGCAGCTGAAAATAGTCATTAGGTAAGAGCACTGCAGCGTCAAAACGCAACATTAATTCAAACAGCTCCGTTGCCGACACGGCTTGCA
>NW_003303663.1:295949-298635 GCF_000142945.1 Phytophthora infestans T30-4 | reverse complement strand
TTCCCAAATTCCGCTGTGGAGGTTAATTCTTCGTTTCGGCAAGACGAGACCCTCTCAAAACCGCTAGCTGGGGACTCGGTCCAAGGTGCCAGGTGCCATCCTCCTGTTCTTGTGCTTTTCACTCCTGCCCCCTGAGACGATAATCTATCACCAAGCAGTTCTCGACAACGCATTCTCCGGCCGCAGTCGTCAGGCCATGGGAGGTATCTTAATATTTAGCGCTTCCAGTAGCTCAAATGTAGCCTAGGACGTATTATCACAGAAATGCGGACCTGCCCTGGAATGGTCGTATGTGAACGCTACCGTGTCGGAAAGGTCCCAGTTCGGGCACGTGGGACCTCGCTTGATTACAACCGGAAGTAAAACCGGTTTAAGTATCCCGGACTGCTTCCAGATGAAAGTGCACAGATGCAAGCAGTGGATGGTCGCACGCTCTAGTTGTCCGCGCTGTGCTCGTGCCGTTGCGATTCGTTAGTTTGGTATACAATCTGTCGATTGCCTCTATTTCATCTGTACGTGCCGCCTACGTTGCAACGAGCTCTCGAAAGTCGAGTTGCACGGTAGTATTCACAGAAAGTGTCTTCATGAACTTCGTGGGCACCGACCACAGCAGCAACACGCTGAGTTCTTTGCCGGCGAAATGCACCGTCGCGGTGCCAAGTCAGTGTCAATCGTGGAGAGAATGCCACGAATGACAAGCGCGCCTTACTCCGACGCTACGGAAAATGTAGCAAGTGCTCTCTGTATATCGTCGGACGCCTGAATGTCGTGTAAAACGAACCTGCTAGCTGCTGTATTGGTTACGGCTTCTCTGGGACTGGTCCGTATCAATTCAAATTTCGTCCGTATCAAATCAAACTCCCCCATAAGAGCGAACACACGACGTAAGAATACCGAGGCACGCCTTTGCCATTGGCAGATAGCTGTCTTTCAATCCGTTGGAGCTAATCTTCGATCGGCAGACGAGCCTTAAAACGCTAGTTGTGACTTCGACCATGGTACAGGTGCCATCTTCCTTGTTTTTGCTTTCACTCCCGCCGCTGAGGCGATATCATCAGCTAACAGTCTCGACAACGAATTCTTTGGCCGCGGTTGTGGTGAAGTGCTTTCTCAGAAATAAGAGAATGGTCCTGACGCGGGGTCACTATCCCGAATCAGTGACAATTTCAAGTGATTATAGAGGATTTGGGTTGTTTGGCACGGGTGCAAGTTGCCTGTGGTGGATTAGCCATGGCGAGCAGCACCCCGTATGGAATGACGATGGATCTGATATGGGCGATGTACGAGAAGGCAAGATCCACCAAGACTTACCTCGGATCCACCCTTACCTGGATTCACTAAGATGGATATGGGATATACTATACAAGAGTGGATCGAGTGTGGATCCTATGAAGGAAGGATGGTCGGTGCCCTCTGACGGTGGATCTAGTAGCCACGGCTAATGAAGAGTCAAGATCCACCGCGAGGTACCCCGGATCCCATACTTCCGAGTTCGTATCCAAGGAGGGAGGATCCCGCCTGGAGGGACCTGGATCCAGGGTATAGGGATGAGGGATACAGTGGATCTCGAACTTTCGTGAGACAAACGGAGATCACAGACGGTTGCGAGATGATGTTGGATGATTGGAGAGCTCGGATCCACGGCGAGTGTACCATTACAGTGAGGTGGATCCAAGCGACCTGGATCCGGATGAGTGTACCCATAATAGGGTGACCATGATGATTACGTCATATATCCGGTGGATCTGAAGATAACACAGCTGGGATGATGGGTCAAGGGAAGAAGGGACATGCAGCCGAGCCTGGTAAGGGATTTAGCAGATGAAAGACATAGAAGGTAGAAACCCAGGCAGGTATAGGCTTAAATATCAATACAGACTCCAATTTGCACAGTGACACGCAAGTGCCTTCCTGCCCTCAAGAACCGGAACTACATTGGCCGTACGAGCTCCGAGAAGGTTGGGAATTGCGAATCTAGTGTTGGTAGTGATAACTGGATAATATATTGGCCAGATCCTACAACCTAGTGAGCTTTTCCTTTACTTGTGCAGATCCGACAGGCTAACCGAATTTACTACTTGGTCGGTTACACCCTAGGGGCTCTCAACTCTCAAGATCCCGTCACAGGAGGCGGCAAGTACGACTTAAAGGACAACACAAAGGCAAGGGAACACACCCGCAAGGCAACCCTACGGCTAGATCCACGATCTAGGCCCCGGATCCATAAGCTCGAATATTCGCTTAGGATACGGAACCATCCACGGACGCAGAGTGAAGATTTTCCACTGCTGCTCCACCCCATCCCCACGTCTCGCCAAGACACTCAAGCTTCACCACTTGAACTCTTCGGAAGTTACCGAGAGAGCAGATCCCGCCCTACCGACGGGTACACAAGGTGAGGAAAGTTCAGCAGAACACGGATCATCGGGGGACCCCCTCCGTTAGTCGGTGTCTGGGCGCAGTTGGTAAGTTGGATCTGGCAATCTCGCAGATTTTGCTGATCCCGCTACACCACAATGGTGCGCGTGCCCGGATCTTTTGGTGACTCGGGATTTCACCGTGAGTCCCAAGAAGATGCTCAAGTGAAGATTGAGCCAGGGGAAGAGGCGTCGTCGGAAGTCGGATCGACGAAGACGCTGCTGAATGAAACAAGATCCGCGGATCGATGGTGTTTTGGGAGGAACTC
>NW_003303663.1:293340-295849 GCF_000142945.1 Phytophthora infestans T30-4 | reverse complement strand
GGATGGCCGTATGTGAACGCTACCGTGTCGGCAAAGTCCCAGTTCGGGCACTTGAGACCTCGCTTGATTACAACCGGAAGTAAAAACGGTTTAAGTATCCCGGACGGCTTCCAGCTGAAAGGTCACAGATGCAAGCAGTGGATGGTCGCACGATTTAGTTGTCCGCACTGTACTCGTGCCGTTGCGATTCATTAGTTTAGTATACAATCTGTCGATTGCCTCTCTTTCATCTGTACGTGTCGCCTACGTTGCAACGAGCTCTCGAAAGCCGAGTTGCACGGTAGTATCCACAGAAGGTGTCTTATGAACTGCGCGGGGGGGGCTTATAAATTGGTGGGGGACGCAACCACACGGGGAAAAACCCTCGATTTTCTTGTCCGCGGAAAAGTTGGCCGCCGCGCGCGTGCCCAAAACAGGGGCCATAGTGGAAAAAAAGGTCCCCCAAAGAAAAAGGGGGCCTCTATATCCCCCACTTCCGGGAAAAGAGGAGGCAAGAAAAAATCCGCTTTTATTTTTTTAAAGACCCGCCATATTTTTGGTTGAAAAAAAAACGCGCCCAAGGCGCGGATGGTTTAAGGTCTCTTTTCGGGATGCTCGCAACATATTAATATGTCGTAACAAATCAAACCCCATAGACGAACACACACTAAGAATAACGAGGCACGTATTTGCCATTGGCAGATAGCTGTCTTTCAATCCGTTGGAGCTAATCTTCGATCGGTAGACGAGCCTTAAAACGCTAGTTGTGACTTCGACCATGGTACAGGTGCCATCTTCCTTGTTTTTGCTTTCACTCCCGCCGCTGAGGCGATATCATCAGCTAACAGTCTCGACAACGAATTCTTTGGCCGCGGTCGTCAGACATTGGAGGTATCTTAATATTTAGCGCTTCCAGTAGCTCAAATGTAGCCTAGGACGTATTATCACAGAAGTGCGGACCTGCCCTGGAATGGCCGTACGTGAACGCTACCGTGTCGGCAAAGTCCCAGCTCGGGCACTTGAGACCTCGCTTGATTACAACCGGAAGTAAAAACGGTTTAAGTATCCCGGACGGCTTCCAGCTGAAAGCTCACAGATGCAAGCAGTGGATGGTCGCACGCTCTAGTTGTTCGCACTGTACTCCTGCCGTTGCGATTCATTAGTTTAGTATACAATCTGTCGATTGCCTCTCTTTCATCTGTACGTGTCGCCTACGTTGCAACGAGCTCTCGAAAACCGAGTTGCACGGTAGTATCCACAGAAGGTGTCTTCATGAGCTGCGTGGGCACCGACCACAACAGCAACACGCTGAGTTCTTTGCCGGCGAAGTGCGCCGTCGCGGTGCCAAGTCAGTGTCAATCGTGAAGAGAATGCCACGCATGACAAGTGCGCCTTACTCCGACGCTACGGCAAATGCAGCAAGTACACTCTGTATATCGTCGAACGCCTGAATTTCGTGTAAAAGGAACCTGCTAGCTGCTGTATTTGTTACTGCTTCTCTGGGACTGGTCCGTATCAATTCAAATTTCGTCCGTATCAAATCAAACTCCCCCATAAGAGCGAACACACGACGTAAGAATACCGAGGCACGTATTTGCCATTGGCAGATAGCTGTCTTTCAATCCGTTGGAGCTAATCTTCGATCGGCAGACGAGCCTTAAAACGCTAGTTGTGACTTCGACCATGGTACAGGTGCCATCTTCCTTGTTTTTGCTTTCACTCCCGCCGCTGAGGCGATATCATCAGCTAACACTCTCGACAACGAATTCTTTGGCCGCGGTTGTCAGACATTGGAGGTATCTTAATATTTAGCGCTTCCAGTAGCTCAAATGTAGCCTAGGACGTATTATCACAGAAGTGCGGACCTGCCCTGGAATGGCCGTATGTGAACGCTACCGTGTCGGCAAAGTCCCAGTTCGGGCACTTGAGACCTCGCTTGATTACAACCGAAAGTAAAAACGGTTTAAGTATCCCGGACTGCTTCCAGCTGAAAGTTCACAGATGCAAGCAGTGGATGGTCGCACGCTCTAGTTGTCCGCACTGTACTCCTGCCGTTGCGATTCATAAGTTTGGTATACAATCTGTCGATTGCCTCTCTTTCATCTGTACGTGTCGCCTACGTTGCAACGAGCTCTCGAAAACCGAGTTGCACGGTAGTATCCACAGAAGGTGTCTTCATGAACTGCGTGGGCACCGACCACAGCAGCAACACGCTGAGTTGTTTGCCGGCGTAGTGCGCCGTCGCGGTGCTAAGTCAGTGTCAATCGTGAAGAGAATGCCACCAATGACAAGTGCGCCTTACTCCGACGCTACGGAAAATGCAGCAAGTACACTCTGTATATCGTCGGACGCCTGAATTTCGTGTAAAAAGAACCTGCTAGCTACTGTATTTGTTACTGCTTCTCTGGGACTTGGTCCGTATCATTTCAAATTTCGTCCGTATCAAATCAAACTCCCCCCATAAAAGAGCGAACAGCAGACAGAACAAAATCACGAAGGCACCAGCCTTTGTGCACATATGGCCAAGAAG
>NW_003303663.1:286949-289247 GCF_000142945.1 Phytophthora infestans T30-4 | reverse complement strand
TCAGTGTCAATCGTGAAGAGAATGCCACCAATGAGCAAGTGCGCCTTACTCCGACGCTACGGAAAATGCAGCAAGTGCACTCTGTATATCGTCAGACGCCTGAATTTCGTGTAAAAGGAACCTGCTAGCTGCTGTATTTGCTACTGCTTCTCTGGGACTGGTCCGTATCAATTCAAATTTTGTCCGTATCAAATCAAACTCCCCCCATAAGAGCGAACACACGACGTAAGAATACCGAGGCACGCCTTTGCCATTGACAGATAGCTGTCTTTCAATCCGTTGGAGCTAATCTATGATCGGCAGACGAGCCTTAAAACACTAGCTGTGACTTCGACCATGGTGCAGGTGCCATCTTCCTTGTTTTTGCTTTCACTCCTGCCCCTGAGGCGATATCATCAACTAGCAGTCTCGACAACGAATTCTCCGGCCGCGGTCGTCAGCCATTGGAGGTATCTTAATATTTAGCGCTTCCAGTAGCTCAAATATAGCCTAGGACGTATTTTCACAGAAGTGCGGACCTGCCCTGGAATGGTCGTATGTGAACGCTACCGTGTCGGAAAAGTCCCAGTTCGGGCACTTGAGACCTCGCTTGATTACAACCGAAAGTAAAAACGGTTTAAGTATCCCGGGCTGCTTCCAGCTGAAAGTTCACAGATGCAAGCAGTGGATGGTCGCACGCTCTAGTTGTCCGCACTGTACTCGTGCCGTTGCGATTCATTAGTTTGGTATACAATCTGTCGATTGCCTCTCTTTCATCTGTACGTGTCACCTACGCTGCAACGAGCTCTCGAAAACCGAGTTGCACGGTAGTATCCACAGAAGGTGTCTTCATGAACTGCGTGGGCACCGACCACAGCAGCAACACGCTGAGTTCTTTGCCAGCGAAGTGCGCCGTCGCGGTGCCAAGTCAGTGTCAATCGTGAAGAGAATGCCACGAATGACAAGTGCGCCTTACTCCGACGCTACGGAAAATGCAGCAAGTACACTCTGTATATCGTCGGACGCCTAAATTTCGTGTAAAAAGAACCTGCTAGCTGCTGTATTTGTTACTGCTTCTCTGGGACTGGTCCGTATCAATTCAAATTTCGTTCGTATCAAATCAAACTCCCCCATAAGAGCGAACACACGACGTATGAATACCGAGGCACGCCTTTGCCATTGGCAGATAGCTGTCTTTCAATCCGTTGGAGCTAATCTTCGATCGGTAGACGAGCCTTAAAACGCTAGTTGTGACTTCGACCATGGTACAGGTGCCATCTTCCTTGTTTTTGCTGTCACTCCCGCCGCTGAGGCGATATCATCAGCTAACAGTCTCGACAACAACGAATTCCTTGGCCGCGGGCGTCACACATTGAAGGTATCTTAATATTTAGCGCTTCCAGTAGCTCAAATGTAGCCTAGGACGTATTATCACAGAAGTGCGGACCTGCCCTGGAATGGTCGTATGTGAACGCTACCGTGTCGGAAAAGTCCCAGTTCGGGCTCTTGAGACCTCGCTTGGTTACAACCGGAAGTAAAAACGGTTTAAGTATCCCGGACCGCTTCCAGCTGAAAGTTCACAGATGCAAGCAGTGGATGGTCGCACGCTCTAGTTGTCCGCACTGTACTCCTGCCGTTGCGATTTATTAGTTTGGTATACAATCTGTCGATTGCCTCTCTTTCATCTGTACGTGTCGCCTACGTTGCAACGAGCTCTCGAAAACCGAGTTGCATGGTAGTATCCACAGAAGGTGTCTTCATGAACTGCGTGGGCACCGACCACAGCAGCAACACGCTGAGTTCTTTGCCAGCGAAGTGCGCCGTCGCGGTGTCAAGTCAGTGTCAATCGTGAAGAGAATGCCACGAATGACAAGTGCGCCTTACTCCGACGCTACGGAAAATGCAGCAAGTACACTCTGTATATCGTCGAACGCCTAAATTTCGTGTAAAAGGAACCTGCTAGCTGCTGTATTTGTTACTGCTTCTCTGGGACTGGTCCGTATCAATTCAAATTTCGTCCGTATCAAATCAACCCTCCCATAAGAGCGAACACACGACGTAAGAATACCGAGGCACGCCTTTGCCATTGGCAGATAGCAGTCCCGCATTACAGATGTGCTCTTAAAGTGTGAGCTCCCACATCAAAACACACTTTGCGAGAGCACTTCTGGCGGGACGGAAAGGAATGCAGCAGTCGGTCTCGCAAGAGCAAGGAGCCCAAGACCAAGTGCAAGGACAGCTCAAGAACAAGAGATCAAGACAAAAAACACTTTAAGAGCACGAGTGAGCCCCGCGCCTGTACACTTAAATATCATAGCG
>NW_003303663.1:257401-286277 GCF_000142945.1 Phytophthora infestans T30-4 | reverse complement strand
TGTCTTCATGAACTGCGTGGGCACCGATCACAGCAGCAACACGCTGAGTTCTTTGCCGGCGAAGTGCGCCGTCGCGGTGCCAAGTCAGTGTCAATCGTGAAGAGAATGCCACGAATGACAAGTGCGCCTTACTCCGACGCTACGGAAAATGCAGCAAGTACACTCTGTATATCGTCGGACGCCTGAATTTCGTGTAAAAGGAACCTGCTAGCTGCTGTATTTGTTACTGCTTCTCTGGGACTGGTCCGTATCAATTCAAATTTCGTCCATATCAAATCAAACTCCCCCATAAGAGCGAACACACGACGTAAGAATACCGAGGCACGCCTTTGCCATTGGCAGATAGCTGTCTTTCAATCCGTTGGAGCTAATCTTCGATCGGCAGACGAGCCTTAAGACGCTAGTTGTGACTTCGACCATGGTACAGGTGCCATCTTCCTTGTTTTTGCTTTCACTCCCGCCGCTGAGGCGATATCATCAGCTAACAGTCTCGACAACGAATTCTTTGGCCGCGGTCGTCAGACATTGGAGGTATCTTAATATTTAGCGCTTCCAGTAGCTCAAATGTAGCCTAGGACGTATTATCACAGAAGTGCGGACCTGCCCTGAAATGGTCGTATGTGAGCGCTACCGTGTCGGAACGGTCCCAGTTCGGGCACTTGAGACCTCGCTTGATTACAACCGGAAGTAAAACCGGTTTAAGTATCCCGGACTGCTTCCAGATGAAAGCTCACAGATGTAAGCAGTGGATGGTCGCACGCTCTAGTTGTCCGCACTGTACTCGTGCCGTTGCGATTCATTAGTTTGGTATACAATCTGTCGATTGCCTCTCTTTCATCTGTACGTGTCGCCTACGTTGCAACGAGCTCTCGAGAACCGAGTTGCACGGTAGTATCCACAGAAGGTGTCTTCATGAACTGCGTGGGCACCGACCACAGCAGCAACACGCTGAGTTCTTTGCCAGCGTAGTGCGCCGTCGCGGTGCCAAGTCAGTGTCAATCGTGAAGAGAATGCCACGAATGACAAGCGCGCCTTACTCCGTTGGAGCTAATCTTCGATCGGTAGACGAGCCTTAAAACGCTAGTTGTGACTTCGACCATGGTACAGGTGCCATCTTCCTTGTTTTTGCTGTCACTCCCGCCGCTGAGGCGATATCATCAGCTAACAGTCTCGACAACGAATTCCTTGGCCGCGGGCGTCACACATTGAAGGTATCTTAATATTTAGCGCTTCCAGTAGCTCAAATGTAGCCTAGGACGTATTATCACAGAAGTGCGGACCTGCACTGGAATGGCCGTATGTGAACGCTACCGTGTCGGAAAAGTCCCAGTTCGGGCACTTGAGACCTCGCTTGATTACAACCGGAAGTAAAACCGGTTTAAGTATCCCGGGCTGCTTCCAGCTGAAAGTTTACAGATGTAAGCAGTGGATGGTCGCACGCTCTAGCTGTCCGCACTGTACTCGTGCCGTTGCGATTCATTAGTTTGGTATACAATCTGTCGATTGCCTCTCTTTCATCTGTACGTGTCGCCTACGTTGCAACGAGCTCTCGAAAACCGAGTTGCACGGTAGTATCCACAGAAGGCGTCTTCATGAACTGCGTGGGCACCGACCACAGCAGCAACACGCTGAGTTCTTTGCCAGCGTAGTGCGCCGTCGCGGTGCCAAGTCAGTGTCAATCGTGAAGAGAATGCCACGAATGACAAGCGCGCCTTACTCCGACGCTACGGAAAATGCAGCAAGTACACTCTGTATATCGTCGGACGCCTGAATTTCGTGTAAAAGGAGCCTGCTAGCTGCTGTATTTGTTACTGCTTCTCTGGGACTGGTCCGTATCAATTCAAATTTTGTCCGTATCAAATCAAACTCCCCCATAAGAGCGAACACACGACGTATGAATACCGAGGCACGCCTTTGCCATTGGCAGATAGCTGTCTTTCAATCCGTTGGAGCTAATCTTCGATCGGTAGACGAGCCTTAAAACGCTAGTTGTGACTTCGACCATGGTACAGGTGCCATCTTCCTTGTTTTTGCTTTCACTCCCGCCGCTGAGGCGATATCATCAGCTAACAGTCTCGACAACGAATTCTTTGGCCGCGGTCGTCAGACATTGGAGGCATCTTAATATTTAGCGCTTCCAGTAGCTCAAATGTAGCCTAGGACGTATTATCACAGAAGTGCGGACCTGCCCTGGAATGGTCGTATGTGAACGCTACCGTGTCGGAAAAGTCCCAGTTCGGGCACTTGGGACCTCGCTTGATTACAACCGAAAGTAAAAACGGTTTACGTATCCCGGACTGCTTCCAGCTGAAAGTTCACAGATGCAAGCAGTGGATGGTCGCACGCTCTAGTTGTCCGCACTGTACTCGTGCCGTTGCGATTCATTAGTTTGGTATACAATCTGTCGATTGCCTCTCTTTCATCTGTACGTGTCGCCTACGTTGCAACGAGCTCTCGAAAACCGAGTTGCACGGTAGTATCTACAGAAGGTGTCTTCATGAACTGCGTGGGCACCGACCACAGCAGCAACACGCTGAGTTCTTTGCCGGCAAAGTGCGCTGTCGCGGTGCCAAGTCAGTGTCAATCGTGAAGAGAATGCCACGAATGATAAGTGCGCCTTACTCCGACGCTACGATAAATGCAGCAAGTGCACTCTGTATATCGTCAGACGCCTGAATTTCGTGTAAAAGGAACCTGCTAGCTGCTGTATTTGTTACTGCTTCTCTGGGACTGGTCCGTATCAATTCAAATTTCGTCCGTATCAAATCAAACTCCCCATAAGAGCGAACACACGACGTAAGAATACCGAGGCACGCCTTTGCCATTGGCAGATAGCTGTCTTTCAATCCGTTGGAGCTAATCTTCGATCGGCAGACGAGCCGTAAAACGCTAGTTGTGACTTCGACCATGGTACAGGTGCCATCTTTCTTGTTTTTGCTTTCACACCCGCCGCTGAGGCGATATCATCAGCTAACAGTCTCGACAACGAATTCTTTGGCCGCGGTCGTCAGACATTGGAGGTATCTTAATATTTAGCGCTTCCAGTAGCTCAAATGTAGCCTAGGACGTATTTTCACAGAAGTGCGGACCTGCCCTGAAATGGTCGTATGTGAGCGCTACCGTGTCGGAACGGTCCCAGTTCGGGCACTTGAGACCTCGCTTGATTACAACCGGAAGTAAAAACGGTTTAAGTATCCCGGACTGCTTCCAGATGAAAGTTCACAGATGTAAGCAGTGGATGGTCGCACGCTCTAGTTGTCCGCACTGTACTCGTGCCGTTGCGATTCATTAGTTTGGTATACAATCTGTCGATTGCCTCTCTTTCATCTGTACGTGTCGCCTACGTTGCAACGAGCTCTCGAAAGCCGAGTTGCACGGTAGTGTCCACAGAAGGTGTCTTCATGAACTGCGTGGGCACCGACCACAGCAGCAACACGCTGAGTTCTTTGCCGGCGAAGTGCGCTGTCGCGGTGCCAAGTCAGTGTCAATCGTGAAGAGAATGCTACGAATGACAAGCGCGCCTTACTCCGACGCTACGGAAAATGCAGCAAGTACACTCTGTATAACGTCGTGTAAAAGGAACCTGCTAGCTGCTGTATTTGTTACTGCTTCTCGTGTAAAAGGAACCTGCTAGCTGCTGTATTTGTTACTGCTTCTCTGGGACTGGTCCGTATCAATTCAAATTTCGTCCGTATCAAATCAAACTCCCCCATAAGAGCGAACACACGACGTATGAATACCGAGGCACGCCTTTGCCATTGGCAGATAGCTGTCTTTCAATCCGTTGGAGCTAATCTTCGATCGGCAGACGAGCCTTAAGACGCTAGTTGTGACTTCGACCATGGTACAGGTGCCATCTTCCTTGTTTTTGCTTTCACTCCCGCCGCTGAGGCGATATCATCAGCTAACAGTCTCGACAACGAATTCTTTGGCCGCGGTCGTCAGACATTGGAGGTATCTTAATATTTAGCGCTTCCAGTAGCTCAAATGTAGCCTAGGACGTATTATCACAGAAGTGCGGACCTGCCCTGAAATGGTCGTATGTGAGCGCTACCGTGTCGGAACGGTCCCAGTTCGGGCACTTGAGACCTCGCTTGATTACAACCGGAAGTAAAAACGGTATAAGTATCCCGGACGGCTTCCAGCTGAAAGTTCACAGATGTAAGCAGTGGATGGTCGCACGCTCTAGTTGTCCGCACTGTACTCGTGCCGTTGCGATTCATTAGTTTGGTATACAATCTGTCGATTGCCTCTCTTTCATCTGTACGTGTCGCCTACGCTGCAACGAGCTCTCGAAAACCGAGTTGCACGGTAGTATCCACAGAAGGCGTCTTCATGAACTGCGTGGGCACCGACCACAGCAGCAACACGCTGAGTTCTTTGCCAGCGAAGTGCGCCGTCGCGGTGCCAAGTCAGTGTCAATCGTGAAGAGAATGCCACGAATGACAAGCGCGCCTTACTCCGACGCTACGGAAAATGCAGCAAGTACACTCTGTATATCGTCGGACGCCTGAATTTCGTGTAAAAGGAACCTGCTAGCTGCTGTATTTTTTACTGCTTCTCTGGGACTGGTCCGTATCAATTCAAATTTCGTCCGTATCAAATCAAACTCCCCCATAAGAGCGAACACACGACGTAAGAATACCGAGGCACGCCTTTGCCATTGGCAGATAGCTGTCTTTCAATCCGTTGGAGCTAATCTTTGATCGGCAGACGAGCCTTAAAACACTAGCTGTGACTTCGACCATGGTGCAGGTGCCATCTTCCTTGTTTTTGCTTTCACTCCCGCCCCTGAGGCGATATCATCAACTAGCAGTCTCGACAACGAATTCTCCGGCCGCGGTCGTCAGCCATTGGAGGTATCTTAATATTTAGCGCTTCCAGTAGCTCAAATGTAGCCTAGGACGTATTATCACAGAAGTGCGGACCTGCCCTGGAATGGTCGTATGTGAACGCTACCGTGTCGGAAAAGTCCCAGTTCGGGCACTTGAGACCTCGCTTGATTACAACCGGAAGTAAAAACGGTTTAAGTATCCCGGGCTGCTTCCAGCTGAAAGTTCACAGATGTAAGCAGTGGATGGTCGCACGCTCTAGTTGTCCGCACTGTACTCGTGCCGTTGCAATTCATTAGTTTGGTATACAATCTGTCGATTGCCTCTCTTTCATCTGTACGTGTCGCCTACGTTGCAACGAGCTCTCGAAAACCGAGTTGCACGGTAGTATCCACAGAAGGTGTCTTCATGAACTGCGTGGGCACCGACCACAGCAGCAACACGCTGAGTTCTTTGCCGGCAAAGTGCGCTGTCGCGGTGCCAAGTCAGTGTCAATCGTGAAGAGAATGCCACGAATGATAAGTGCGCCTTACTCCGACGCTACGATAAATGCAGCAAGTGCACTCTGTATATCGTCAGACGCCTGAATTTCGTGTAAAAGGAACCTGCTAGCTGCTGTATTTGTTACTGCTTCTCTGGGACTGGTCCGTATCAATTCAAATTTCGTCCGTATCAAATCAAACTCCCCATAAGAGCGAACACACGACGTAAGAATACCGAGGCACGCCTTTGCCATTGGCAGATAGCTGTCTTTCAATCCGTTGGAGCTAATCTTCGATCGGCAGACGAGCCGTAAAACGCTAGTTGTGACTTCGACCATGGTACAGGTGCCATCTTTCTTGTTTTTGCTTTCACACCCGCCGCTGAGGCGATATCATCAGCTAACAGTCTCGACAACGAATTCTTTGGCCGCGGTCGTCAGACATTGGAGGTATCTTAATATTTAGCGCTTCCAGTAGCTCAAATGTAGCCTAGGACGTATTTTTACAGAAGTGCGGACCTGCCCTGAAATGGCCGTATGTGAACGCTAACGTGTCGGAACGGTCCCAGTTCGGGCACTTGAGACCTCGCTTGATTACAACCGGAAGTAAAAACGGTATAAGTATCCCGGACGGCTTCCAGCTGAAAGTTCACAGATGTAAGCAGTGGATGGTCGCACGCTCTAGTTGTCCGCACTGTACTCGTGCCGTTGCGATTCATTAGTTTGGTATACAATCTGTCGATTGCCTCTCTTTCATCTGTACGTGTCGCCTACGTTGCAACGAGCTCTCGAAAACCGAGTTGCACGGTAGTATCCACAGAAGGTGTCTTCATGAACTGCGTGGGCACCGACCACAGCAGCAACACGCTGAGTTCTTTGCCAGCGAAGTGCGCCGTCGCGGTGCCAAGTCAGTGTCAATCGTGAAGAGAATGCCACGAATGACAAGCGCGCCTTACTCCGACGCTACGGAAAATGCAGCAAGTGCACTCTGTATATCGTCGGACGCCTGAATTTCGTGTAAAAGGAACCTGCTAGCTGCTGTATTTGTTACTGCTTCTCTGGGACTGGTCCGTATCAATTCAAATTTCGTCCGTATCAAATCAAACTCCCCCATAAGAGCGAACACACGACGTAAGAATACCGAGGCACGCCTTTGCCATTGGCAGATAGCTGTCTTTCAATCCGTTGGAGCTAATCTTTGATCGGCAGACGAGCCTTAAAACACTAGCTGTGACTTCGACCATGGTGCAGGTGCCATCTTCCTTGTTTTTGCTTTCACTCCCGCCCCTGAGGCGATATCATCAACTAGCAGTCTCGACAACGAATTCTCCGGCCGCGGTCGTCAGCCATTGGAGGTATCTTAATATTTAGCGCTTCCAGTAGCTCAAATGTAGCCTAGGACGTATTATCACAGAAGTGCGGACCTGCCCTGGAATGGTCGTATGTGAACGCTACCGTGTCGGAAAAGTCCCAGTTCGGGCACTTGAGACCTCGCTTGATTACAACCGAAAGTAAAAACGGTTTAAGTATCCCGGGCTGCTTCCAGCTGAAAGTTCACAGATGCAAGCAGTGGATGGTCGCACGCTCTAGTTGTCCGCACTGTACTCGTGCCGTTGCGATTCATTAGTTTGGTATACAATCTGTCGATTGCCTCTCTTTCATCTGTACGTGTCGCCTACGTTGCAACGAGCTCTCGAAAACCGAGTTGCACGGTAGTATCCACAGAAGGCGTCTTCATGAACTGCGTGGGCACCGACCACAGCAGCAACACGCTGAGTTCTTTGCCGGCGAAGTGCGCTGTCGCGGTGCCAAGTCAGTGTCAATCGTGAAGAGAATGCCACGAATGACAAGCCCGCCTTACTCCGACGCTACGGAATATGCAGCAAGTGCACTCTGTATATCGTCAGACGCCTGAATTTCGTGTAAAAGGAACCTGCTAGCTACTGTATTTGCTACTGCTTCTCTGGGACTGGTCCGTATCAATTCAAATTTCGTCCGTATCAAATCAAACTCCCCATAAGAGCGAACACACAGACGTAAGAATACCGAGGCACGCCTTTGCCATTGGCAGATAGCTGTCTTTCAATCCGTTGGAGCTAATCTTCGATCGGCAGACGAGCCGTAAAACGCTAGTTGTGACTTCGACCATGGTACAGGTGCCATCTTTCTTGTTTTTGCTTTCACACCCGCCGCTGAGGCGATATCATCAGCTAACAGTCTCGACAACGAATTCTTTGGCCGCGGTCGTCAGACATTGGAGGTATCTTAATATTTAGCGCTTCCAGTAGCTCAAATGTAGCCTAGGACGTATTATCACAGAAGTGCGGACCTGCCCTGGAAGGGTCGTATGTGAACGCTACCGTGTCGGAACGGTCCCAGTTCGGGCACTTGAGACCTCGCTTGATTACAACCGAAAGTAAAAACGGTTTAAGTATCCCGGACTGCTTCCAGCTGAAAGTTCACAGATGCAAGCAGTGGATGGTCGCACGCTCTAGTTGTCCGCACTGTACTCGTGCCGTTGCGATTCATTAGTTTGGTATACAATCTGTCGATTGCCTCTCTTTCATCTGTACGTGTCGCCTACGTTGCAACGAGCTCTCGAAAACCGAGTTGCACGGTAGTATCCACAGAAGGTGTCTTCATGAACTGCGTGGGCACCGACCACAGCAGCAACACGCTGAGTTCTTTGCCAGCGAAGTGCGCCGTCGCGGTGCCAAGTCAGTGTCAATCGTGAAGAGAATGCCACGAATGACAAGCGCGCCTTACTCCGACGCTACGATAAATGCAGCAAGTGCACTCTGTATATCGTCAGACGCCTGAATTTCGTGTAAAAGGAACCTGCTAGCTGCTGTATTTGTTACTGCTTCTCTGGGACTGGTCCGTATCAATTCAAATTTCGTCCGTATCAAATCAAACTCCCCCATAAGAGCGAACACACGACGTAAGAATACCGAGGCACGCCTTTGCCATTGGCAGATAGCTGTCTTTCAATCCGTTGGAGCTAATCTTTGATCGGCAGACGAGCCTTAAAACACTAGCTGTGACTTCGACCATGGTGCAGGTGCCATCTTCCTTGTTTTTGCTTTCACTCCCGCCGCTGAGGCGATATCATCAACTAGCAGTCTCGACAACGAATTCTCCGGCCGCGGTCGTCAGCCATTGGAGGTATCTTAATATTTAGCGCTTCCAGTAGCTCAAATGTAGCCTAGGACGTATTATCACAGAAGTGCGGACCTGCCCTGGAATGGTCGTATGTGAACGCTACCGTGTCGGAAAAGTCTCAGTTCGGGCAGCTGGGACATCGCTTGATTACAACCGGAAGTAAAAACGGTTTAAGTATCCCGGACTGCTTCCAGCTGAAATTTCACAGATGCAAGCAGTGGATGGTCGCACGCTCTAGTTGTCCGCACTGTACTCGTGCCGTTGCGATTCATTAGTTTGGTATACAATCTGTCGATTGCCTCTCTTTCATCTGTACGTGTCGCCTACGTTGCAACGAGCTCTCGAAAACCGAGTTGCACGGTAGTATCCACAGAAGGTGTCTTCATGAACTGCGTGGGCACCGACCACAGCGGCAACACGCTGAGTTCTTTGCCCGCGAAGTCCGCCGTCGCGGTGCCAAGTCAGTGTCAATCGTGAAGAGAATGCCACGAATGACAAGTGCGCCTTACTCCGACGCTACGATAAATGCAGCAAGTACACTCTGTATATCGTCAGACGCCTGAATTTCGTGTAAAAGGAACCTGCTAGCTGCTGTATTTGTTACTGCTTCTCTGGGACTGGTCCGTATCAATTCAAATTTCGTCCGTATCAAATCAAACTCCCCCATAAGAGCGAACACACGACGTAAGAATACCGAGGCACGCCTTTGCCATTGGCAGATAGCTGTCTTTCAATCCGTTGGAGCTAATCTTCGATCGGCAGACGAGCCTTAAAACGCTAGTTGTGACTTCGACCATGGTACAGGTGCCATCTTCCTTGTTTTTGCTTTCACTCCCGCCGCTGAGGCGATATCATCAGCTAACAGTCTCGACAACGAATTCTTTGGCCGCGGTCGTCAGACATTGGAGGTATCTTAATATTTAGCGCTTCCAGTAGCTCAAATGTAGCCTAGGACGTATTATCACAGAAGTGCGGACCTGCCCTGGAATGGCCGTATGTGAACGCTACCGTGTCGGCAAAGTCCCAGTTCGGGCACTTGAGACCTCGCTTGATTACAACCGAAAGTAAAAACGGTTTAAGTATCCCGGACGGCTTCCAGCTGAAAGCTCACAGATGTAAGCAGTGGATGGTCGCACGCTCTAGTTGTCCGCACTGTACTCCTGCCGTTGCGATTCATTAGTTTAGTATACAATCTGTCGATTGCCTCTCTTTCATCTGTACGTGTCGCCTACGTTGCAACGAGCTCTCGAAAACCGAGTTGCACGGTAGTATCCACAGAAGGTGTCTTCATGAACTGCGTGGGCACCGACCACAACAGCAACACGCTGAGTTCTTTGCCGGCGAAGTGCGCCGTCGCGGTGCCAAGTCAGTGTCCATCGTGGAGAGAATGCCACGAATGACAAGTGCGCCTTACTCCGACGCTACGGAAAATGCAGCAAGCACACTCTGTATATCGTCGGACGCCTGAATTTCGTGTAAAAGGAACCTGCTAGCTGCTGTATTTGTTACTGCTTCTCTGGGACTGGTCCGTATCAATTCAAATTTCGTCCGTATCAAATCAAACTCCCCCATAAGAGCGAACACACGACGTAAGAATACCGAGGCACGCCTTTGCCATTGGCAGATAGCTGTCTTTCAATCCGTTGGAGCTAATCTTTGATCGGCAGACGAGCCTTAAAACACTAGCTGTGACTTCGACCATGGTGCAGGTGCCATCTTCCTTGTTTTTGCTTTCACTCCCGCCCCTGAGGCGATATCATCAACTAGCAGTCTCGACAACGAATTCTCCGGCCGCGGTCGTCAGCCATTGGAGGTATCTTAATATTTAACGCTTCCAGTAGCTCAAATGTAGCCTAGGACGTATTATCACAGAAGTGCGGACCTGCCCTGGAATGGTCGTATGTGAACGCTACCGTGTCGGAAAAGTCTCAGTTCGGGCAGCTGGGACATCGCTTGATTACAACCGGAAGTAAAAACGGTTTAAGTATCCCGGACTGCTTCCAGCTGAAAGTTCACAGATGCAAGCAGTGGATGGTCGCACGCTCTAGTTGTCCGCACTGTACTCGTGCCGTTGCGATTCATTAGTTTGGTATACAATCTGTCGATTGCCTCTCTTTCATCTGTACGTGCCTACGTTGCAACGAGCTCTCGAAAACCGAGTTGCACGGTAGTATCCACAGAAGGTGTCTTCATGAACTGCGTGGGCACCGACCACAGCAGCAACACGCTGAGTTCTTTGCCGGCGAAGTGCGCCGTCGCGGTGCCAAGTCAGTGTCAATCGTGAAGAGAATGCCACGAATGACAAGTGCGCCTTACTCCGACGCTACGATAAATGCAGCAAGTGCACTCTGTATATCGTCAGACGCCTGAATTTCGTGTAAAAGGAACCTGCTAGCTGCTGTATTTGTTACTGCTTCTCTGGGACTGGTCCGTATCAATTCAAATTTCGTCCGTATCAAATCAAACTCCCCATAAGAGCGAACACACGACGTAAGAATACCGAGGCACGCCTTTGCCATTGACAGATAGCTGTCTTTCAATCCGTTGGAGCTAATCTTCGATCGGCAGACGAGCCTTAAAACGCTAGCTGCGACTTCGACCATGGTACAGGTGCATCCTTGTTTTTGCTTTCACTCCCGCCCCTGAGGCGATATCATCAGCTAGCCGTCTCGACAACGAATTCTCCGGCCGCGGTCGTCAGCCATTGGAGGTATCCTAATATATAGCGCTTCCAGTAGCGCCAATGTAGCCTATGACGTATTATACCAGAAGTGCGGACCTGCCCTGGAATGGTCGTATGTGAGCGCCACCGTGTCGGACAAGCCCCAGTTCGGGCAGCTGGGACCTCGCTTGATTACAACCGGAAGTAAAAACGGTTTAAGTATCCCGGACTACTTCCAGCTGTAGGTTCACAAATGCAAGCAGTGGATGGTCGCACGCTCTAGTTGTCCGCACTGTACTCGTGCCGTTGCGATTCGTTAGTTTGGTATACAATCTGTCGATTGCCTCTCTTTCATCTGTACGTGTCGCCTACGTTGCAACGAGCTCTCGAAAACCGAGTTGCACCGGTAGTATCCACAGAAGATGTCTTCATGAACTGCGTGGGCACTGACCACAGCAGCAACACGCTGAGTTCTTTGCCGGCGAAGTGCGCTGTCGCGGTGCCAAGTCAGTGTCAATCGTGAAGAGAATGCCACGCATGACAAGCGCGCCTTACTCCGACGCTACGGCAAATGCAGCAAGTACATATCGTCGGACGCCTGAATTTCGTGTAAAAGGAACCTGCTAGCTGCTGTATTTGTTACTGCTTCTCTGGGACTGGTCCGTATCAATTCAAATTTCGTCCGTATCAAATCAAACTCCCCCATAAGAGCGAACACACGACGTAAGAATACCGAGGCACGCCTTTGCCATTGGCAGATAGCTGTCTTTCAATCCGTTGGAGCTAATCTTCGATCGGCAGACGAGCCTTAAAACGCTAGTTGTGACTTCGACCATGGTACAGGTGCCATCTTCCTTGTTTTTGCTCTCACTCCCGCCGCTGAGGCGATATCATCAGCTAACAGTCTCGACAACGAATTCTTTGGCCGCGGTCGTCAGACATTGGAGGTATCTTAATATTTAGCGCTTCCAGTAGCTCAAATGTAGCCTAGGACGTATTTTCACAGAAGTGCGGACCTGCCCTGGAATGGTCGTATGTGAACGCTACCGTGTTGGAAACGTCCCAGTTCGGGCACTTGAGACCTCGCTTGGTTACAACCGGAAGTAAAACCGGTTTAAGTATCCCGGACTGCTTCCAGATGAAAGTGCACAGATGTAAGCAGTGGATGGTCGCACGCTCTAGTTGTCCGCACTGTACTCGTGCCGTTGCGATTCATTAGTTTGGTATACAATCTGTCGATTGCCTCTCTTTCATCTGTACGTGTCGCCTACGTTGCAACGAGCTCTCGAAAGCCGAGTTGCACGGTAGTATCCACAGAAGGTGTCTTCATAGACTGCGTGGGCACCGACCGCAGCAGCAACACGCTGAGATCTTTGCCGGCGAAGTGCGCCGTCGCGGTGCCAAGTCAGTGTCAATCGTGAAGAGAATGCCACGAATGACAAGTGCGCCTTACTCCGACGCTACGGAAAATGCAGCAAGTACACTCTGTATATCGTCGGACGCCTGAATTTCGTGTAAAAGGAACCTGCTAGCTACTGTATTTGTTACTGCTTCTCTGGGACTGGTCCGTATCAATTCAAATTTCGTCCGTATTAAATCAAACTCCCCCATAAGAGCGAACACACGACGTAAGAATACCGAGGCACGCCTTTGCCATTGGCAGATAGCTGTCTTTCAATCCGTTGGAGCTAATCTTCAATCGGCAGACGAGCCTTAAAACGCTAGTTGTGACTTCGACCATGGTACAGGTGCCATCTTTCTTGTTTTTGCTTTCACTCCCGCCGCTGAGGCGATATCATCAGCTAACAGTCTTGACAACGAATTCTTTGGCCGCGGTTGTCAGACATTGGAGGTATCTTAATATTTAGCGCTTCCAGTAGCTCAAATGTAGCCTAGGACGTATTATCACAGAAGTGCGGACCTGCCCTGGAATGGTCGTATGTGAACGCTACCGTGTCGGAAAAGTCCCAGTTCGGGCACTTGAGACCTCGCTTGATTACAACCGAAAGTAAAAACGGTTTAAGTATCCCGGACGGCTTCCAGCTGAAAGCTCACAGATGTAAGCAGAGGATGGTCGCACGATCTAGTTGTCCGCACTGTACTCGTGCCGTTGCGATTCATTAGTTTGGTATACAATCTGTCGATTGCCTCTCTTTCATCTGTACGTGTCGCCTACGTAGCAACGAGCTCTCGAAAACCGAGTTGCACGGTAGTATCCACAGAAGGTGTCTTCATGAACTGCGTGGGCACCGACCGCAGCAGCAACACGCTGAGTTCTTTGCCCGCGAAGTGCGCCGTCGCGGTGCCAAGTCAGAGTCCATCGTGGAGAGAATGCCACGCATGACAAGCGCGCCTTACTCCGACGCTACGGAAAATGCAGCAAGTACACTCTGTATATCGTCGGACGCCTGAATTTCGTGTAAAAGGAACCTGCTAGCTGCTGTATTTGTTACTACTTCTCTGGGACTGGTCCGTATCAATTCAAATTTCGTCCGTATCAAATCAAACTCCCCCATAAGAGCGAACACACGACGTAAGAATACCGAGGCACGCCTTTGCCATTGGCAGATAGCTGTCTTTCAATCCGTTGGAGCTAATCTTCGATCGGCAGACGAGCCTTAAAACGCTAGTTGTGACTTTGACCATGGTACAGGTGCCATCTTCCTTGTTTTTGCTTTCACTCCCGCCGCTGAGGCGATATCATCAGCTAACAGTCTCGACAACGAATTCTTTGGCCGCGGTCGTCAGACATTGGAGGTATCTTAATATTTAGCGCTTCCAGTAGCTCAAATGTAGCCTAGGACGTATTATCACAGAAGTGCGGACCTGCCCTGGAATGGTCGTATGTGAACGCTACCGTGTCGGAAAAGTCCCAGTTCGGGCACTTGAGACCTCGCTTGATTACAGCCGAAAGTAAAAACGGTTTAAGTATCCCGGGCTGCTTCCAGCTGAAAGCTCACAGATGCAAGCAGTGGATGGTCGCACGCTCTTGTTGTCTGCACTGTACTCGTGCCGTTGCGATTCATTAGTTTAGTATACAATCTGTCGATTGCCTCTCTTTCATCTGTACGTGTCGCCTACGTTGCAACGAGCTCTCGAAAACCGAGTTGCACGGTAGTATCCACAGAAGGTGTCTTCATGAACTGCGTGGGCACCGACCACAGCAGCAACACGCTGAGTTCTTTGCCGGCGAAGTGCGCCGTCGCGGTGCCAAGTCAGTGTCAATCGTGAAGAGAATGCCACGAATGACAAGCGCGCCTTACTCCGACGCTACGGAAAATGCAGCAAGTACACTCTGTATATCGTCGGACGCCTGAATTTCGTGTAAAAAGACCCTGCTAGCTGCTGTATTTGTTACTGCTTCTCTGGGACTGGTCCGTATCAATTCAAATTTCGTCCGTATCAAATCAAACTCCCCATAAGAGCGAACACACGACGTAAGAATACCGAGGCACGCCTTTGCCATTGGCAGATAGCTGTCTTTCAATCCGTTGGAGCTATTCTCCGATCGGTAGACGAGCCTTAAAACGCTAGTTGTGACTTCGACCATGGTACAGGTGCCATCTTCCTTGTTTTTGCTTTCACTCCCGCCGCTGAGGCGATATCATCAGCTAACAGTCTCGACAACGAATTCTTTGGCCGCGGTCGTCAGACATTGGAGGTATCTTAATATTTAGCGCTTCCAGTAGCTCAAATGTAGCCTAGGACGTATTATCACAGAAGTGCGGACCTGCCCTGGAATGGCCGTATGTGAACGCTACCGTGTCGGCAAAGTCCCAGTTCGGGCACTTGAGACCTCGCTTGATTACAACCGGAAGTAAAAACGGTTTAAGTATCCCGGACGGCTTCCAGCTGAAAGCTCACAGATGTAAGCAGTGGATGGTCGCACGCTCTAGTTGTCCGCACTGTACTCGTGCCGTTGCGATTCATTAGTTTGGTATACAATCTGTCGATTGCCTCTCTTTCATCTGTACGTGTCGCCTACGTTGCAACGAGCTCTCGAAAACCGAGCTGCACGGTAGTATCCACAGAAGGTGTCTTCATGAACTGCGTGGGCACCGACCACAACAGCAACACGCTGAGTTCTTTGCCGGCGAAGTGCGCCGTCGCGGTGCCAAGTCAGTGTCAATCGTGAAGAGAATGCCACGAATGACAAGTGCGCCTTACTCCGACGCTACGGAAAATGCAGCAAGTACACTCTGTATATCGTCGGACGCCTGAATTTCGTGTAAAAGGAACCTGCTAGCTGCTGTATTTGTTACTACTTCTCTGGGACTGGTCCGTATCAATTCAAATTTCGTCCGTATCAAATCAAACTCCCCCATAAGAGCGAACACACGACGTAAGAATACCGAGGCACGCCTTTGCCATTGGCAGATAGCTGTCTTTCAATCCGTTGGAGCTAATCTTCGATCGGCAGACGAGCCTTAAAACGCTAGTTGTGACTTCGACCATGGTACAGGTGCCATCTTCCTTGTTTTTGCTTTCACTCCCGCCGCTGAGGCATATCATCAGCTAACAGTCTCGACAACGAATTCTTTGGCCGCGGTCGTCAGACATTGGAGGTATCTTAATATTTAGCGCTTCCAGTAGCTCAAATGTAGCCTAGGACGTATTATCACAGAAGTGCGGACCTGCCCTGGAATGGCCGTATGTGAACGCTACCGTTTCGGCAAAGTCCCAGTTCGGGCACTTGAGACCTCGCTTGATTACAACCGAAAGTAAAAACGGTTTAAGTATCCCGGGCTGCTTCCAGCTGAAAGTTCACAGATGTAAGCAGTGGATGGTCGCACGCTCTAGTTGTCCGCACTGTACTCCTGCCGTTGCGATTCATAAGTTTGGTATACAATCTGTCGATTGCCTCTCTTTCATCTGTACGTGTCGCCTACGTTGCAACGAGCTCTCGAAAACCGAGTTGCACGGTAGTATCCACAGAAGGTGTCTTCATGAACTGCGTGGGCACCGACCACAACAGCAACACGCTGAGTTCTTTGCCGGCGAAGTGCGCCGTCGCGGTGCCAAGTCAGTGTCAATCGTGAAGAGAATGCCACGAATGACAAGTGCGCCTTACTCCGACGCTACGGAAAATGCAGCAAGTACACTCTGTATATCGTCGGACGCCTGAATTTCGTGTAAAAGGAACCTGCTAGCTGCTGTATTTGTTACTGCTTCTCTGGGACTGGTCCGTATCAATTCAAATTTCGTCCGTATCAAATCAAACTCCCCCATAAGAGCGAACACACGACGTAAGAATACCGAGGCACGCCTTTGCCATTGGCAGATAGCTGTCTTTCAATCCGTTGGAGCTAATCTTCGATCGGCAGACGAGCCTTAAAACGCTAGTTGTGACTTCGACCATGGTACAGGTGCCATCTTCCTTGTTTTTGCTTTCACTCCCGCCGCTGAGGCGATATCGTCAGCTAACAGTCTCGACAACGAATTCTTTGGCCGCGGTCGTCAGACATTGGAGGTATCTTAATATTTAGCGCTTCCAGTAGCTCAAATGTAGCCTAGGACGTATTATCACAGAAGTGCGGACCTGCCCTGGAATGGTCGTATGTGAACGCTCCCGTGTCGGAAAAGTCCCAGTTCGGGCACTTGAGACCTCGCTTGATTACAACTGAAAGTAAAAACGGTTTGAGTATCCCGGACGGCTTCCAGCTAAAAGTTCACAGATGTAAGCAGTGGATGGTCGCACGCTCTAGTTGTCCGCACTGTACTCGTGCCGTTGCGATTCATTAGTTTGGTATACAATCTGTCGATTGCCTCTCTTTCATCTGTACGTGTCGCCTACGTTGCAGCGAGCTCTCGAAAACCGAGCTGCACGGTAGTATCCACAGAAGGTGTCTTCATGAACTGCGTGGGCACCGACCACAACAGCAACACGCTGAGTTCTTTGCCGGCGAAGTGCGCCGTCGCGGTGCCAAGTCAGTGTCAATCGTGAAGAGAATGCCACGAATGACAAGTGCGCCTTACTCCGACGCTACGGAAAATGCAGCAAGTACACTCTGTATATCGTCGGACGCCTGAATTTCGTGTAAAAGGAACCTGCTAGCTGCTGTATTTGTTACTGCTTCTCTGGGACTGGTCCGTATCAATTCAAATTTCGTCCGTATCAAATCAAACTCCCCCATAAGAGCGAACACACGACGTAAGAATACCGAGGCACGCCTTTGCCATTGGCAGATAGCTGTCTTTCAATCCGTTGGAGCTAATCTTCGATCGGCAGACGAGCCTTAAAACGCTAGTTGTGACTTCGACCATGGTACAGGTGCCATCTTCCTTGTTTTTGCTTTCACTCCCGCCGCTGAGGCGATATCATCAGCTAACAGTCTCGACAACGAATTCTTTGGCCGCGGTCGTCAGACATTGGAGGTATCTTAATATTTAGCGCTTCCAGTAGCTCAAATGTAGCCTAGGACGTATTATCACAGAAGTGCGGACCTGCCCTGGAATGGCCGTATGTGAACGCTACCGTGTCGGAAAAGTCCCAGTTCGGGCACTTGAGACCTCGCTTGATTACAACCGAAAGTAAAAACGGTTTAAGTATCCCGGACGGCTTCCAGCTGAAAGTTCACAGATGTAAGCAGTGGATGGTCGCACGCTCTAGTTGTCCGCACTGTACTCGTGCCGTTGCGATTCATTAGTTTGGTATACAATCTGTCGATTGCCTCTCTTTCATCTGTACGTGTCGCCTACGTTGCAACGAGCTCTCGAAAACCGAGTTGCACGGTAGTATCCACAGAAGGTGTCTTCATAGACTGCGTGGGCATCGACCACAGCAGCAACACGCTGCGTTCTTTGCCGGCGAAGTGCGCCGTCGCGGTGCCAAGTCAGTGTCAATCGTGAAGAGAATGCCACGAATGACAAGTGCGCCTTACTCCGACGCTACGGAAAATGCAGCAAGTACACTCTGTATAACGTCGCGTAAAAGGAACCTGCTAGCTGCTGTATTTGTTACTGCTTCTCGTGTAAAAGGAACCTGCTATTGCTGTATTTGTTACTGCTTCTCTGGGACTGGTCCGTATCAATTCAAATTTCGTCCGTATCAAATCAAACTCCCCCATAAGAGCGAACACACGACGTAAGAATACCGAGGCACGCCTTTGCCATTGGCAGATAGCTGTCTTTCAATCCGTTGGAGCTAATCTTCGATCGGCAGACGAGCCTTAAAACGCTAGTTGTGACTTCGACCATGGTACAGGTGCCATCTTTCTTGTTTTTGCTTTCACTCCCGCCGCTGAGGCGATATCATCAGCTAACAGTCTCGACAACGAATTCTTTGGCCGCGGTCGTCAGACATTTGGAGGTATCTTAATATTTAGCGCTTCCAGTAGCTCAAATGGTGTCTAGGACGTATTATCACAGAAGTGCGGACCTGCCCTGGAATGGCCGTATGTGAACGCTACCGTGTCGGAAAAGTCCCAGTTCGGGCACTTGAGACCTCGCTTGATTACAACCGGAAGTAAAAACGGTTTAAGTATCTCGGACTGCTTCCAGCTGAAAGTTCACAGATGTAAGCAGTGGATGGTCGCACGCTCTAGTTGTCTGCACTGTACTCCTGCCGTTGCGATTCATTAGTTTAGTATACAATCTGTCGATTGCCTCTCTTTCATCTGTACGTGTCGCCTACGTTGCAACGAGCTCTCGAAAACCGAGTTGCACGGTAGTATCCACAGAAGGTGTCTTCATGAACTGCGTGGGCACCGACCACAGCAGCAACACGCTGAGTTCTTTGCCGGCGAAGTGCGCCGTCGCGGTGCCAAGTCAGTGTCAATCGTGAAGAGAATGCCACGCATGACAAGTGCGCCTTACTCCGACGCTACGGAAAATGCAGCAAGTGCACTCTGTATATCGTCGGACGCCTGAATTTCGTGTAAAAGGAACCTGCTAGCTACTGTATTTGTTACCGCTTCTCTGGGACTGGTCCGTATCAATTCGATTTCGTCCGTATCAAACCAAACTCCCCCATAAGAGCGAACACATGACGTAAGAATACCGAGGCACGCCTTTGCCATTGGCAGATAGCTGTCTTTCAATCCGTTGGAGCTAATCTTCGATCGGCAGACGAGCCTTAAAACGCTAGTTGTGACTTCGACCATGGTACAGGTGCCATCTTCCTTGTTTTTGCTTTCACTCCCGCCACTGAGGCGATATCATCAGCTAACAGTCTTGACAACGAATTCTTTGGCCGCGGTCGTCAGACATTGGAGATATCTTAATATTTAGCGCTTCCAGTAGCTCAAATGTAGCCTAGGACGTATTATCACAGAAGTGCGGACCTGCCCTGGAATGGCCGTATGTGAACGCTACCGTGTCGGAAAAGTCCCAGTTCGGGCACTTGAGACCTCGCTTGATTATAACCGGAAGTAAAAACGGTTTAAGTATCCCGGACTGCTTCCAGCTGAAAGTTCACAGATGCAAGCAGTGGATGGTCGCACGCTCTAGTTGTCCGCACTGTACTCGTGCCGTTGCGATTCATTAGTTTGGTATACAATCTGTCGATTGCCTCTCTTTCATCTGTACGTGTCGCCTACGTTGCAACGAGCTCTCGAAAACCGAGTTGCACGGTAGTATCCACAGAAGGTGTCTTCATGAACTGCGTGGGGCACCGACCACAGCAGCAACACGCTGAGTTCTTTGCCGGCGAAGTGCGCCGTCGCGGTGGAACCTCAGTGTCAATCGTGAAGAGAAATGCCACGAATGACAAGTGCGCCTTACTCCGACGCTACGGAAAATGCAGCAAGTACACTCTGTATATCGTCGGACGCCTGAATTTCGTGTAAAAGGAACCTGCTAGCTACTGTATTTGTTACTGCTTCTCTGAGACTGGTCCGTATCAATTCAAATTTCGTCCGTATCAAATCAAACTCCCCCATAAGAGCGAACACACGACGTAAGAATACCGAGGCACGCCTTTGCCATTGGCAGATAGCTGTCTTTCAATCCGTTGGAGCTAATCTTCGATAGGAAGAAGAGCCTTAAAACGCTAGTTGTGACTTCGACCATGGTACAGGTGCCATCTTCCTTGTTTTTGCTTTCACTCCCGCCGCTGAGGCGATATCATCAGCTAACAGTCTCGACAACGAATTCTTTGGCCGCGGTCGTCAGACATTGGAGGTATCTTAATATTTAGCGCTTCCAGTAGCTCAAATGTAGCCTAGGACGTATTATCACAGAAGTGCGGACCTGCCCTGGAATGGCCGTATGTGAACGCTACCGTGTCGGAAAAGTCCCAGTTCTGGCACTTGAGACCTCGCTTGATTACAACCGAAAGTAAAAACGGTTTAAGTATCCCGGACTGCTTCCAGCTGAAAGTTCACAGATGTAAGCAGTGGATGGTCGCACGCTCTAGTTGTCCGCACTGTACTCGTGCCGTTGCGATTCATTAGTTTGGTATACAATCTGTCGATTGCCTCTCTTTCATCTGTACGTGTCGCCTACGTTGCAACGAGCTCTCGAAAACCGAGTTGCACGGTAGTATCCACAGAAGGTGTCTTCATGAACTGCGTGGGCACCGACCACAGCAGCAACACGCTGAGTTCTTTGCCGGCGAAGTGCGCTGTCGCGGTGCCAAGTCAGTGTCAATCGTGAAGAGAATGCCACGAATGACAAGCGCGCCTTACTCCGACGCTACGGAAAATGCAGCAAGTGCACTCTGTATATCGTCGGACGCCTGAATTTCGTGTAAAAGGAACCTGCTAGCTGCTGTATTTGTTACTGCTTCTCTGGGACTGGTCCGTATCAATTCAACTTTCGTCCGTATCAAATCAAACTCCCCCATAAGAGCGAACACACGACGTAAGAATACCGAGGCACGCCTTTGCCATTGGCAGATAGCTGTCTTTCAATCCGTTGGAGCTAATCTTCGATAGGAAGAAGAGCCTTAAAACGCTAGCTGTGACTTCGACCATGGTGCAGGTGCCATCTTCCTTGTTTTTGCTCTCACTCCCGCCGCTGAGGCGATATCATCAGCTAACAGTCTCGACAACGAATTCTTTGGCCGCGGTCGTCAGACATTGGAGGTATTTTAATATTTGGCGCTTCCAGTAGCTCAAATGTAGCCTAGGACGTATTATCACAGAAGTGCGGACCTGCCCTGGAATGGCCGTATGTGAACGCTACCGTGTCGGAAACGTCCCAGTTCGGGCACTTGAGACCTCGCTTGATTACAACCGGAAGTAAAAACGGTATAAGTATCCCGGACGGCTTCCAGCTGAAAGTTCACAGATGCAAGCAGTGGATGGTCGCACGCTCTAGTTGTCCGCACTGTACTCGTGCCGTTGCGATTCATTAGTTTGGTATACAATCTGTCGATTGCCTCTCTTTCATCTGTACGTGTCGCCTACGTTGCAACGAGCTCTCGAAAACCGAGTTGCACGGTAGTATCCACAGAAGGTGTCTTCATGAACTGCGTGGGAACCGACCACAGCAGCAACACGCTGAGTTCTTTGCCGGCGAAGTGCGCTGGTCGCGGTGCCAAGTCAGTGTCAATCGTGAAGAGAATGCCACGAATGACAAGTGCGCCTTACTCCGACGCTACGGAAAATGCAGCAAGTACACTCTGTATATCGTCGGACGCCTGAATTTCGTGTAAAAGGAGCCTGCTAGCTGCTGTATTTGTTACTGCTTCTCTGGGACTGGTCCGTATCAATTCGATTTCGTCCGTATCAAACCAAACTCCCCCATAAGAGCGAACACACGACGTAAGAATACCGAGGCACGCCTTTGCCATTGGCAGATAGCTGTCTTTCAATCCGTTGGAGCTAATCTTCGATCGGCAGACGAGCCTTAACGCGGTAGCTGTGACTTCGACCATGGTACAGGTGCCATCTTCCTTGTTTTTGCTTTCACTCCCGCCCCTGAGGCGATATCATCAGCTTGCAGTCTCGACAACGAATTCTCCGGCCGCGGTCGTCAGCCATTGGAGGTATCTTAATATTTAGCGCCTCCAGTAGCTCAAATGTAGCCTAGGACGTATTATCACAGAAGTGCGGACCTGCCCTGGAATGGCCGTATGTGAACGCTACCGTGTCGGAAAAGTCCCAGTTCGGGCACTTGAGACCTCGCTTGATTACAACCGAAAGTAAAAACGGTTTAAGTATCCCGGACTGCTTCCAGCTGAAAGTTCACAGATGCAAGCGGTGGATGGTCGCACACTCTAGTTGTCCGCACTGTACTCGTGGCGCTGCGATTCATTAGTTTGGTATACAATCTGTCGATTGCCTCTCTTTCATCTGTACGTGTCGCCTACGTTGCAACGAGCTCTCGAAAACAGAGTTGCACGTAGTATCCACAAGAAGATGTTGTTATGGAACTGCGTGGGCATCGACCACAGCAGCAACACGCTGCGTTCTTTGCCGGCGAGCCGCTGCCGTCGCGGTGTCAATCGTGGAGAGAATGCCACGAATGACAAGTGCGCCTTACTCCGACGCTACGGAAAAAGCAGCAAGTGCTCTCTGTATATCGTCGGACGCCTGAATTTCGTGTAAAAAGAACTTGCTAGCTGCTGTATTTGTTACTGCTTCTCTAGGACTGGTCCGTATCAATTCAAATTTTGTCTGTATCAAATCAAACTCCCCCATAAGAGCGAACACACGACGTAAGAATACCGAGGCACGCCTTTGCCATTGGCAGATAGCTGTCTTTCAGCCCGTTAAAGCTAATCTTCGATCGGCAGACGAGCCTTAAAACACTAGCTGTGACTTCGACCATGGTGCAGGTGCCATCTTTCTTGTTTTTGCTTTCACTCCCGCCCCTGAGGCGATATCATCAGCTAGCAGTCTCGACAACGAATTCTCCGGCCGCGGTCGTCAGCCATTGGAGGTATCTTAATATTTAGCGCTTCCAGTAGCTCAAATATAGCCTAGGAAGTATTATCCCAGAAGTGCGGACCTGCCCTGGAATGGTCGTATGTGAACGCTACCGCGTCGGAAACGTCCCAGTTCGGGCACTTGAGACCTCGCTTGATTACAACCGGAAGTAAAAACGGTTTAAGTATCCCGGACTGCTTCCAGCTGAAAGTTCACAGATGCAAGCGGTGGATGGTCGCACGCTCTAGTTGTCCGCACTGTACTCGTGCCGTTGCGATTCATTAGTTTGGTATATAATCTGTCGATTGCCTCTCTTTCATCTGTACGTGTCGCCTACGTTGCAACGAGCTCTCGAAAACCGAGTTACACATTAGTATCCACAGAAAGTGTCTTCATGAACTGCGTGGGCATCGACCACAGCAGCAACCCGCGGAGTTCTTTGCCGGCGAAATGGGCCGTCGCGGTGCCAAGTCAGTGTCAATCGTGGAGAGAATGCCACGAATGACAAGCGCGTCTTACTCCGATGCTACAGAAAATGCAGCAAGTGCTCTCTGTATATCGTCGGACGCCTGAATATCGTGTAAAACGAACCTGCTAGCTGCTGTATTTGTTACTGCTTCTCTAGGACTGGTCCGTATCAATTCAAATTTCGTCCGTATCAAATCAAACCCCCCCATAAGAGTGAACACACGACGTAAGAATACCGAGGCACGCCTTTGCCATTGGCAGATAGCTGTCTTTCAATCCGTTGGAGCTAATCTTCGATCGGCAGACGAGCCTTAAAACGCTAGCTGTGACTTCGACCATGGTGCAGGTGCCATCTTCCTTGTTTTTGCTATCACTCCCGCCCCTGAGGCGATATCATCAGCTAGCCGTCTCGACAACGAATTCTCCGGCCGCGGTCGTCAGCCATTGGAGGTATCCTAATATATAGCGCTTCCAGTAGCGCCAATGTAGCCTATGACGTATTATACCAGAAGTGCGGACCTGCCCTGGAATGGTCGTATGTGAGCGCCACCGTGTCGGACAAGCCCCAGTTCGGGCAGCTGGGACCTCGCTTGATTACAACCGGAAGTAAAAACGGTTTAAGTATCCCGGACTACTTCCAGCTGTAGGTTCACAAATGCAAGCAGTGGATGGTCGCACGTACTAGGTGTCCGCACTGTACGCCTGCCGCTGCGATTCGTTAGATTGGTATACAATTTGTCGATTGCCTCTCTTTCATCTGTACGTGTCGCCTACGTTGCAACGAGCTCTCGAAAACCGAGTTGCACGGTAGTATCCACAGAAGGTGTTTTTACGAACTGCGTGGGCATCGACCACAGCAGCAACACGCTGCGTTCTTTGCCGGCGAAGTGCGCCGTCGCGGTGCCAAGTCAGTGTCAATCGTGAAGAGAATGCCACGAATGACAAGTGCGCCTTACTCCGACGCTACGGAAAATGCAGCAAGTGCTCTTTGTATATCGTCGGACGCCTGAATTTCGTGTAAAAGGAACCTGCTAGCTGCTGTATTTGTTACCGCTTCTCTGGGACTGGTCCGTATCAATTCACATTTCGTCCGTATCAAATCAAACTCCCCCATAAGAGCGAACACACGACGTAAGAATACCGAGGCACGCCTTTGCCATTGGCAGATAGCTGTCTTTCAATCCGTTGGAGCTAATCTTCGATCGGCAGACGAGCCTTAAAACGCTAGTTGTGACTTCGACCATGGTACAGGTGCCATCTTCCTTGTTTTTGCTTTCACTCCCGCCGCTGAGGCGATATCATCAGCTAACAGTCTCGACAACGAATTCTTTGGCCGCGGTCGTCAGACATTGGAGGTATCTTAATATTTAGCGCTTCCAGTAGCTCAAATGTAGCCTAGGACGTATTATCACAGAAGTGCGGACCTGCCCTGGAATGGTCGTATGTGAACGCTACCGTGTCGGAAAAGTCCCAGTTCGGGCACTTGAGACCTCGCTTGATTACAACCGAAAGTAAAAACGGTTTAAGTATCCCGGACTGCTTCCAGCTGAAAGTTCACAGATGCAAGCAGTGGATGGTCGCACGCTCTAGTTGTCCGCACTGTACTCGTGCCGTTGCGATTCATTAGTTTAGTATACAATCTGTCGATTGCCTCTCTTTCATCTGTACGTGTCGCCTACGTTGCAACGAGCTCTCGAAAGCCGAGTTGCACGGTAGTATCCACAGAAGATGTCTTCATGAACTGCGTGGGCACTGACCACAGCAGCAACACGCTGAGTTCTTTGCCGGCGAAGTGCGCCGTCGCGGTGCCAAGTCAGTGTCAATCGTGAAGAGAATGCCACGAATGACAAGTGCGCCTTACTCCGACGCTACGGAAAATGCAGCAAGTACACTCTGTATAACGTCGTGTAAAAGGAACCTGCTAGCTGCTGTATTTGTTACTGCTTCTCGTGTAAAAGGAACCTGCTAGCTGCTGTATTTGTTACTGCTTCTCTGGGACTGGTCCGTATCAATTCAAATTTCGTCCGTATCAAATCAAACTCCCCCATAAGAGCGAACACACGACGTAAGAATACCGAGGCACGCCTTTGCCATTGGCAGATAGCTGTCTTTCAATCCGTTGGAGCTAATCTCCGATCGGTAGACGAGCCTTAAAACGCTAGTTGTGACTTCGACCATGGTACAGGTGCCATCTTCCTTGTTTTTGCTTTCACTCCCGCCGCTGAGGCGATATCATCAGCTAACAGTCTCGACAACGAATTCTTTGGCCGCGGGCGTCAGACATTGGAGGTATCTTAATATTTAGCGCTTCCAGTAGCTCAAATGTAGCCTAGGACGTATTATCACAGAAGTGCGGACCTGCACTGGAATGGCCGTATGTGAACGCTACCGTGTCGGAAAAGTCCCAGTTCGGGCACTTGAGACCTCGCTTGATTACAACCGGAAGTAAAACCGGTTTAAGTATCCCGGACTGCTTCCAGATGAAAGTGCACAGATGTAAGCAGTGGATGGTCGCACGCTCTAGTTGTCCGCACTGTACTCGTGCCGTTGCGATTCATTAGTTTGGTATACAATCTGTCGATTGCCTCTCTTTCATCTGTACGTGTCGCCTACGTTGCAACGAGCTCTCGAAAACCGAGTTGCACGGTAGTATCCACAGAAGGTGTCTTCATGAACTGCGTGGGCACCGACCACAGCAGCAACACGCTGAGTTCTTTGCCGGCGAAGTGCGCCGTCGCGGTGCCAAGTCAGTGTCAATCGTGAAGAGAATGCCACGAATGACAAGTGCGCCTTACTCCGACGCTACGGCAAATGCAGCAAGTACACTCTGTATATCGTCGGACGCCTGAATTTCGTGTAAAAGGAACCTGCTAGCTGCTGTATTTGTTACTGCTTCTCTGGGACTGGTCCGTATCAATTCAAATTTCGTCCGTATCAAATCAAACTCCCCCATAAGAGCGAACACACGACGTAAGAATACCGAGGCACGTATTTGCCATTGGCAGATAGCTGTCTTTCAATCCGTTGGAGCTAATCTTCGATCGGTAGACGAGCCTTAAAACGCTAGTTGTGACTTCGACCATGGTACAGGTGCCATCTTCCTTGTTTTTGCTTTCACTCCCGCCGCTGAGGCGATATCATCAGCTAACAGTCTCGACAACGAATTCTTTGGCCGCGGTCGTCAGACATTGGAGGAATCTTAATATTTAGCGCTTCCAGTAGCTCAAATGTAGCCTAGGACGTATTATCACAGAAGTGCGGACCTGCCGTGAAATGGCCGTATGTGAACGCTACCGTGTCGGAAAAGTCCCAGTTCGGGCACTTGAGACCTCGCTTGATTATACAACCGGAAGTAAAAACGGTTTAAGTATCCCGGGCTGCTTCCAGCTGAAAGTTCACAGATGCAAGCGGTGGATGGTCGCACGCTCTAGTTGTCCGCACTGTACTCGTGCCGTTGCGATTCATTAGTTTGGTATACAATCTGTCGATTGCCTCTCTTTCATCTGTACGTGTCGCCTACGTTGCAACGAGCTCTCGAAAACCGAGTTGCACGGTAGTATCCACAGAAAGTGGTTTTACGAACTGCGTGGGCACCAACCACAGCAGCAACACGCTGAGTTCTTTGCCGGCGAAATGCGCCGTCGCGGTGCCAAGTCAGTGTCAATCGTGGAGAGAATGCCACGAATGACAAGTGCGCCTTACTCCGACGCTACGGAAAATGCAGCAAGTGCTCTCTGTATATCGTCGGACGCCTGAATTTCGTGTAAAACAAACCGGCTAGCTGCTGTATTTGCTACTGCTTCTCTGGGACTGGTTCGTATCAATTCAAATTTCGTCCGTATCAAATCAGACTCCCCCATAAGAGCGAACACACGACGTAAGAATACCGAGGCACGCCTTTGCCATTGGCAGATAGCTGTCTTTCAATCCGTTGGAGCTAATCTTCGATCGGCAGACGAGCCTTAAAACGCTAGTTGTGACTTCGACCATGGTGCAGGTGCCATCTTCCTTGTTTTTGCTTTCACTCCTGCCCCTGAGGCGATATCATCAGCTAGCAGTCTCGACAACGAATTCTCCGGCCGCGGTCGTCAGCCATTGGAGGTATCTTAATATTTAGCGCTTCCAGTAGCTCAAATGTAGCCTAGGACGTATTATCACAGAAATGCAGACCTGCCCTGGAATGGTCATATGGGAACGCTACCGTGTCGGAAAAGTCCCAGTTCGGGCACTTGAGACCTCGCTTGATTACAACCGAAAGTAAAAACGGTATAAGTATCCCGGGCTGCTTCCAGCTGAAAGTTCACAGATGTAAGCAGTGGATGGTCGCACGCTCTAGTTGTCCGCACTGTACTCGTGCCGTTGCGATTCATTAGTTTGGTATACAATCTGTCGATTGCCTCTCTTTCATCTGTACGTGTCGCCTACGTTGCAACGAGCTCTCGAAAACCGAGTTGCACGGTAGTATCCACAGAAGGTGTCTGCATGAACTGCGTGGGCACCGACCACAGCAGCAACACGCTGAGTTCTTTGCCGGCGAAGTGCGCTGTCGCGGTGCCAAGTCAGTGTCAATCGTGAAGAGAATGCCACGAATGACAAGCGCGCCTTACTCCGACGCTACGGAAAATGCAGCAAGTGCTCTCTGTATATCGTCGGACGCCTGAATTTCGTGTAAAAGGAACCTGCTAGCTGCTGTATTTGTTACGGCTTCTCTGGGACTGGTCCGTATCAATTCAAATTTCGTCCGTATCAAATCAAACTCCCCCATAAGAGCGAACACACGACGTAAGAATACCGAGGCACGCCTTTGCCATTGGCAGATAGCTGTCTTTCAATCCGTTGGAGCTAATCTTCGATCGGCAGACGAGCCTTAAAACGCTAGCTGTGACTTCGACCATGGTGCAGGTGCCATCTTTCTTGTTTTTGCTTTCACTCCTGCCCCTGAGGCGATATCATCAGCTAACACTCTCGACAACGAATTCTTTGGCCGCGGTTGTCAGACATTGGAGGTATCTTAATATTTAGCGCTTCCAGTAGCTCAAATGTAGCCTAGGACGTATTATCACAGAAGTGCGGACCTGCCCTGGAATGGCCGTATGTGAACGCTACCGTGTCGGAAAAGTCCCAGTTCGGGCACTTGAGACCTCGCTTGATTACAGCCGGAAGTAAAAACGGCTTAAGTATCCCGGACGGCTTCCAGCTGAAAGTTCACAGATGTAAGCAGTGGATGGTCGCACGCTCTAGTTGTCCGCACTGTACTCGTGCCGTTGCGATTCGTTAGTTTGGTATACAATTTGTCGATTGCCTCTCTTTGATCTGTACGTGTCGCCTACGTTGCAACGAGCTCTCGAAAGCCGAGTTGCACGGTAGTATCCACAGAAAGTGTCTTCATGAACTTCGTGGGCACCGACCACAGCAGCAACACGCTGAGTTCTTTGCCCGCGAAGTGCGCCGTCGCGGT
>NW_003303663.1:247275-257301 GCF_000142945.1 Phytophthora infestans T30-4 | reverse complement strand
CAATTCAAATTTCGTCCGTATCAAATCAAACTCCCCCATAAGAGCGAACACACGACGTAAGAATACCGAGGCACGCCTTTGCCATTGGCAGATAGCTGTCTTTCAATCCGTTGGAGCTAATCTTCGATCGGGCAGACGAGCCTTAAAACGCTAGTTGTGACTTCGACCATGGTACAGGTGCCATCTTCCTTGTTTTTGCTTTCACTCCCGCCGCTGAGGCGATATCATCAGCTAACACTCTCGACAACGAATTCTTTGGCCGCGGTTGTCAGACATTGGAGGTATCTTAATATTTAGCGCTTCCAGTAGCTCAAATGTAGCCTAGGACGTATTATCACAGAAGTGCGGACCTGCCCTGGAATGGCCGTATGTGAACGCTACCGTGTCGGCAAAGTCCCAGTTCGGGCACTTGAGACCTCGCTTGATTACAACCGAAAGTAAAAACGGTTTAAGTATCCCGGACTGCTTCCAGCTGAAAGTTCACAGATGCAAGCAGTGGATGGTCGCACGCTCTAGTTGTCCGCACTGTACTCCTGCCGTTGCGATTCATTAGTTTGGTATACAATCTGTCGATTGCCTCTCTTTCATCTGTACGTGTCGCCTACGTTGCAACGAGCTCTCGAAAACCGAGTTGCACGGTAGTATCCACAGAAGGTGTCTTCATGAACTGCGTGGGCACCAACCACAGCAGCAACACGCTGAGTTCTTTGCCGGCGAAGTGCGCCGTCGCGGTGCCAAGTCAGTGTCAATCGTGAAGAGAATGCCACGAATGACAAGTGCGCCTTACTCCGACGCTACGGAAAATGCAGCAAGTACACTCTGTATATCGTCGGACGCCTGAATTTCGTGTAAAAGGAACCTGCTAGCTGCTGTATTTGTTACTGCTTCTCTGGGACTGGTCCGTATCAATTCAAATTTCGTCCGTATCAAATCAAACTCCCCCATAAGAGCGAACACACGACGTAAGAATACCGAGGCACGCCTTTGCCATTGGCAGATAGCTGTCTTTCAATCCGTTGGAGCTAATCCTCGATCGGCAGACGAGCCTTAAAACGCTAGTTATGACTTCGACCATGGTACAGGTGCCATCTTCCTTGTTTTTGCTTTCACTCCCGTCGCTGAGGCGATATCATCAGCTAACAGTCTCGACAACGAATTCTTTGGCCGCGGTCGTCAGACATTGGAGGTATCTTAATATTTAGCGCTTCCAGTAGCTCAAATGTAGCCTAGGACGTATTATCACAGAAGTGCGGACCTGCCCTGGAATGGCCGTATGTGAACGCTACCGTGTCGGCAAAGTCCCAGTTCGGGCACTTGAGACCTCGCTTGATTACAACCGGAAGTAAAAACGGTTTAAGTATCCCGGACGGCTTCCAGCTGAAAGTTCACAGATGCAAGCAGTGGATGGTCGCATGATCTAGTTGTCCGCACTGTACTCGTGCCGTTGCGATTCATTAGTTTGGTATACAATCTGTCGATTGCCTCTCTTTCATCTGTACGTGTCGCCTACGTTGCAACGAGCTCTCGAAAACCGAGTTGCACGGTAGTATCCACAGAAGGTGTCTTCATAGACTGCGTGGGCACCGACCACAACAGCAACACGCTGAGTTCTTTGCCGGCGTAGTGCGCCGTCGCGGTGTCAAGTCAGTGTCAATCGTGAAGAGAATGCCACGAATGACAAGTGCGCCTTACTCCGACGCTACGATAAATGCAGCAAGTACACTCTGTATATCGTCAGACGCCTGAATTTCGTGTAAAAGGAACCTGCTAGCTGCTGTATTTGTTACTGCTTCTCTGGGACTGGTCCGTATCAATTCAAATTTCGTCCGTATCAAATCAAACTCCCCATAAGAGCGAACACACGACGTAAGAATACCGAGGCACGCCTTTGCCATTGGCAGATAGCTGTCTTTCAATCCGTTGGAGCTAATCTTCGATCGGCAGACGAGCCTTAAAACGCTAGTTGTGACTTCGACCATGGTACAGGTGCCATCTTCCTTGTTTTTGCTTTCACTCCCGCCGCTGAGGCGATATCATCAACTAGCAGTCTCGACAACGAATTCTCCGGCCGCGGTCGTCAGACATTGGAGGTATCTTAATATTTAGCGCTTCCAGTAGCTCAAATGTAGCCTAGGACGTATTATCACAGAAGTGCGGACCTGCCCTGGAATGGTCGTATGTGAACGCTACCGTGTCGGAAAAGTCCCAGTTCGGGCACTTGAGACCTCGCTTGATTACAACCGGAAGTAAAAACGGTTTAAGTATCCCGGACGGCTTCCAGCTGAAAGTTCACAGATGTAAGCAGTGGATGGTCGCACGCTCTAGTTGTCCGCACTGTACTCGTGCCGTTGCGATTCATTAGTTTGGTATACAATCTGTCGATTGCCTCTCTTTCATCTGTACGTGTCGCCTACGTTGCAACGAGCTCTCGAAAACCGAGTTGCACGGTAGTATCCACAGAAGGTGTCTGCATGAACTGCGTGGGCACCGACCACAGCAGCAACACGCTGAGTTCTTTGCCGGCGAAGTGCGCTGTCGCGGTGCCAAGTCAGTGTCAATCGTGAAGAGAATGCCACGAATGACAAGTGCGCCTTACTCCGACGCTACGGAAAATGCAGCAAGTACACTCTGTATATCGTCGGACGCCTGAATTTCGTGTAAAAGGAACCTGCTAGCTGCTGTATTTGTTACTGCTTCTCTGGGACTGGTCCGTATCAATTCAAATTTTGTCCGTATCAAATCAAACTCCCCCATAAGAGCGAACACACGACGTAAGAATACCGAGGCACGCCTTTGCCATTGGCAGATAGCTGTCTTTCAATCCGTTGGAGCTAATCTTCGATCGGCAGACGAGCCTTAAAACGCTAGTTGTGACTTCGACCATGGTACAGGTGCCATCTTCCTTGTTTTTGCTTTCACTCCCGCCGCTGAGGCGATATCATCCGCTAACAGTCTCGACAACGAATTCTTTGGCAGCGGTCGTCAGACATTGGAGGTATCTTAATATTTAGCGCTTCCAGTAGCTCAAATGTAGCCTAGGACGTATTATCACAGAAGTGCGGACCTGCCCTGGAATGGTCGTATGTGAACGCTACCGTGTCGGAAAAGTCCCAGTTCGGGCACTTGAGACCTCGCTTGATTACAACCGGAAGTAAAAACGGTTTAAGTATCCTGGGCTGCTTCCAGCTGAAAGCTCACAGATGTAAGCAGTGGATGGTCGCACGCTCTAGTTGTCCGCACTGTACTCCTGCCGTTGCGATTCATTAGTTTAGTATACAATCTGTCGATTGCCTCTCTTTCATCTGTACGTGTCGCCTACGTTGCAACGAGCTCTCGAAAACCGAGTTGCACGGTAGTATCCACAGAAGGTGTCTTCATGAACTGCGTGGGCACCGACCACAACAGCAACACGCTGAGTTCTTTGCCGGCGAAGTGCGCCGTCGCGGTGCCAAGTCAGTGTCAATCGTGAAGAGAATGCCACGCATGACAAGTGCGCCTTACTCCGACGCTACGGCAAATGCAGCAAGTACACTCTGTATATCGTCGGACGCCTGAATTCGTGTAAAAGGAACCTGCTAGCTGCTGTATTTGTTACTGCTCTTCTGGGACGGGTCCGTATCAAATTCAAATTTCGTCCGTATCAAATCAAACTCCCCCATAAGAGCGAACACACGACGTAAGAATACCGAGGCACGCCTTTGCCATTGGCAGATAGCTGTCTTTCAATCCGTTGGAGCTAATCTTCGATCGGCAGACGAGCCTTAAAACGCTAGCTGTGACTTCGACCATGGTACAGGTGCCATCTTCCTTGTTTTTGCTTTCACTCCTGCCCCTGAGGCGATATCATCAGCTAACAGTCTTGACAACGAATTCTCCGGCCGCGGTCGTCAGCCATTGGAGGTATCTTAATATTTAGCGCTTCCAGTAGCTCAAATGTAGCCTAGGACGTATTATCACAGAAATGCGGACCTGCCCTGGAATGGTCGTATGTGAACACTACCGTGTCGGAAAAGTCCCAGTTCGGGCACTTGGGACCTCGCTTGATTACAGCCGGAAGTAAAAACGGTATAAGTATTCCGGGCTGCTTCCAGCTGAAAGTTCACAGATGTAAGCAGTGGATGGTCGCACGCTCTAGTTGTCCGCACTGTACTCGTGCCGTTGCGATTCATTAGTTTGGTATACAATCTGTCGATTGCCTCTCTTTCATCTGTACGTGCCTACGTTGCAACGAGCTCTCGAAAACCGAGTTGCACGGTAGTATCCACAGAAGGTGTCTTCATGAGCTGCGTGGGCACCGACCACAGCAGCAACACGCTGAGTTCTTTGCCGGCGAAGTGCGCTGTCGCGGTGCCAAGTCAGTGTCAATCGTGAAGAGAATGCCACGAATGACAAGCGCGCCTTACTCCGACGCTACGGAAAATGCAGCAAGTGCACTCTGTATATCGTCGGACGCCTGAATTTCGTGTAAAAGGAACCTGCTAGCTGCTGTATTTGTTACTGCTTCTCTGGGACTGGTCCGTATCAATTCAAATTTCGTCCGTATCAAATCAAACTCCCCCATAAGAGCGAACACACGACGTAAGAATACCGAGGCACGCCTTTGCCATTGGCAGATAGCTGTCTTTCAATCCGTTGGAGCTAATCTTCGATCGGCAGACGAGTCTTAAAACGCTAGTTGTGACTTCGACCATGGTACAGGTGCCATCTTCCTTGTTTTTGCTTTCACTCCCGCCGCTGAGGCGATATCATCAGCTAACAGTCTCGACAACGAATTCTTTGGCCGCGGTCGTCAGACATTGGAGGTATCTTAATATTTAGCGCTTCCAGTAGCTCAAATGTAGCCTAGGACGTATTATCACAGAAGTGCGGACCTGCCCTGGAATGGCCGTATGTGAACGCTACCGTGTCGGAAAAGTCCCAGTTCGGGCACTTGAGACCCTCGCTTGATTACAACTGAAAGTAAAACGGCTTGAGTATCCTGGACTGCTTCCAGATGAAAGTTCACAGATGTAAGCAGCGATGATCGCACGCTCTAGTCGTCCGCACTGTACTCGTGCCGTTGCGATTCATTAGTTTGGTATACAATCTGTCGATTGCCTCTCTTTCATCTGTACGTGTCGCCTACGTTGCAACGAGCTATCGAAAGCCGAGTTGCACGGTAGTATCCACAGAAGGTGTCTTCATGAACTGCGTGGGCACCGACCACAGCAGCAACACGCTGAGTTCTTTGCCGGCGTAGTGCGCCGTCGCGGTGCCAAGTCAGTGTCAATCGTGAAGAGAATGCCACGAATGACAAGTGCGCCTTACTCCGACGCTACGGAAAATGCAGCAAGTACACTCTGTATATCGTCGGACGCCTGAATTTTGTGTAAAAGGAACCTGCTAGCTGCTGTATTTGTTACTGCTTCTCTGGGACTGGTCCGTATCAATTCAAATTTCGTCCGTATCAAATCAAACTCCCCCATAAGAGCGAACACACGACGTAAGAATACCGAGGCACGCCTTTGCCATTGGCAGATAGCTGCCTTTCAATCCGTTGGAGCTAATCTTCGATAGGAAGAAGAGCCTTAAAACGCTAGTTGTGACTTCGACCATGGTACAGGTGCCATCTTCCCTTTTTTTGCTTTCACTCCCGCCGCTGAGGCGATATCATCAGCTAACAGTCTCGACAACGAATTCTTTGGCCGCGGTCGTCAGACATTGGAGGTATCTTAATATTTAGCGCTTCCAGTAGCTCAAATGTAGCCTAGGACGTATTATCACAGAAGTGCGGACCTGCCCTGGAATGGTCGTATGTGAACGCTACCGTGTCGGAAAAGTCCCAGTTCGGGCACTTGAGACCTCGCTTGATTACAACCGGAAGTAAAAACGGTTTAAGTATCCTGGGCTGCTTCCAGCTGAAAGTTCACAGATGAAAGCAGTGGATGGTCGCACGCTCTAGCTGTCCGCACTGTACTCGTGCCGTTGCGATTCATTAGTTTGGTATACAATCTGTCGATTGCCTCTCTTTCATCTGTACGTGTCGCCTACGTTGCAACGAGCTCTCGAAAGCCGAGTTGCACGGTAGTATCCACAGAAGGTGTCTTCATGAGCTGCGTGGGCACCGACCGCAGCAGCAACACGCTGAGTTATTTGCCCGCGAAGTGCGCCGTCGCGGTGCCAAGTCAGTGTCAATCGTGAAGAGAATGCCACGAATGACAAGTGCGCCTTACTCCGACGCTACGGAAAATGCAGCCAGTGCACTCTGTATATCGTCGGACGCCTGAATTTCGTGTAAAAGGAACCTGCTAGCTGCTGTATTTGTTACTGCTTCTCTGGGACTGGTCCGTATCAATTCAACTTTCGTCCGTATCAAATCAAACTCCCCCATAAGAGCGAACACACGACGTAAGAATACCGAGGCACGCCTTTGCCATTGGCAGATAGCTGTCTTTCAATCCGTTGGAGCTAATCTTCGATCGGTAGACGAGCCTTAAAACGCTAGTTGTGACTTCGAACATGGTACAGGTGCCATCTTCCTTGTTTTTGCTTTCACTCCCGCCGCTGAGGCGATATCATCAGCTAACAGTCTCGACAACGAATTCTTTGGCCGCGGTCGTCAGACATTGGAGGTATCTTAATATTTAGCGCTTCCAGTAGCTCAAATGTAGCCTAGGACGTATTATCACAGAAGTGCGGACCTGCCCTGGAATGGTCGTATGTGAACGCTACCGTGTCGGAAAAGTCCCAGTTCGGGCACTTGAGACCTCGCTTGATTACAGCCGGAAGTAAAAACGGTTTAAGTATCCCGGACTGCTTCCAGCTGAAAGTTCACAGATGTAAGCAGTGGATGGTCGCACGCTCTAGTTGTCCGCACTGTACTCGTGCCGTTGCGATTCATTAGTTTGGTATACAATCTGTCGATTGCCTCTCTTTCATCTGTACGTGTCGCCTACGTTGCAACGAGCTCTCGAAAACCGAGTTGCACGGTAGTATTCACAGAAGGTGTCTTCATGAACTGCGTGGGCACCGACCACAGCAGCAACACGCTGAGTTCTTTGCCAGCGAAGTGCGCCGTCGCGGTGTCAAGTCAGTGTCAATCGTGAAGAGAATGCCACGAATGACAAGTGCGCCTTACTCCGACGCTACGGAAAATGCAGCAAGTACACTCTGTATATCGTCGGACGCCTGAATTTCGTGTAAAAGGAACCTGCTAGCTACTGTATTTGTTACCGCTTCTCTGGGACTGGTCCGTATCAATTCGATTTCGTCCGTATCAAACCAAACTCCCCCATAAGAGCGAACACATGACGTAAGAATACCGAGGCACGCCTTTGCCATTGGCAGATAGCTGTCTTTCAATCCGTTGGAGCTAATCTTCGATCGGCAGACGAGCCTTAAAGCGCTAGTTGTGACTTCGACCATGGTACAGGTGCCATCTTCCTTGTTTTTGCTTTCACTCCCGCCCCTGAGGCGATATCATCAGCTAGCAGTCTCGACAACGAATCCTTTGACCGCGGCCGTCTGCCATTGGAGGTATCTTAATATTTAGCGCTTCCAGTAGCTCAAATGTAGCCTAGGACGTATTATCACAGAAGTGCGGACCTGCCCTGGAATGGTCGTATAAACGCCACCGTGTCGGAAAAGTCCCAGTTCGGTCATCTGGGACCTCGCCTGATTACAACCGGAAGTAAAACCGGTTTACGTATCCCGGACTGCTTCCAGCTGAAAGTTCACAGATGCAAGCAGTGGATGGTCGCACGCTCTAGTTGTCCGCACTGTACTCGTGCCGTTGCGATTCGTTAGTTTGCTGTCGATTGCCTCTTTTTCATCTGTACGTGCCGCCTACGTTGCAACGAGCTCTCGAAAGCCGAGTTGCACGGTAGTATTCACAGAAAGTGTCTTCATGAACTTCGTGGGCACCGACCACAGCAGCAACACGCTGAGTTCTTTGCCGGCGAAATGCACCGTCGCGGTGCCAAGTCAGTGTCAATCGTGGAGAGAATGCCACGAATGACAAGCGCGCCTTACTCCGACGCTACGGAAAATGCAGCAAGTGCTCTCTGTATATCGTCGGACGCCTGAATGTCGTGTAAAACGAACCTGCTAGCTGCTGTATTGGTTACGGCTTCTCTGGGACTGGTCCGTATCAATTCAAATTTCGTCCGTATCAAATCAAACTCCCCCATAAGAGCGAACACACGACGTAAGAATACCGAGGCACGCCTTTGCCATTGGCAGATAGCTGTCTTTCAATCCGTTGGAGCTAATCTTCGATCGGCAGACGAGCCTTAAAACGCTAGCTGTGACTTCGACCATGGTGCAGGTGCCATCTTCCTTGTTTTTGCTTTCACTCCCGCCCCTGAGGCGATATCATCAGCTAGCAGTCTCGACAACGAATTCTCCGGCCGCGGTCGTCAGCCATTGGAGGTATCTTAATATTTAGCGCTTCCAGTAGCTCAAATGTAGCCTAGGACGTATTATCACAGAAATGCGGACCTGCCCTGGAATGGTCGTATGTGAACACTACCGTGTCGGAAAAGTCCCAGTTCGGGCACTTGGGACCTCGCTTGATTACAACCGAAAGTAAAACCGGTTTAAGTATCCCGGACTGCTTCCAGCTGAAAGTTCACAGATGCAAGCAGTGGATGGTCGCACGCTCTAGTTGTCCGCACTGTACTCGTGCCGTTGCGATTCGTTAGTTTGCTGTCGATTGCCTCTCTTTGATCTGTACGTGTCGCCTACGTTGCAACGAGCTCTCGAAAGCCGAGTTGCACGGTAGTATCCACTGAAAGTGTCCTCATGAACTGCGTGGGCACCGACCACAGCAGCAACACGCTGAGTTCTTTGCCGGCGAAATGCACCGTCGCGGTGCCAAGTCAGTGTCAATCGTGGAGAGAATGCCACGAATGACAAGCGCGCCTTACTCCGACGCTACGGAAAATGCAGCAAGTGCTCTCTGTATATCGTCGGACGCCTGAATGTCGTGTAAAACAAACCTGCTAGCTGCTGTATTGGTTACGGCTTCTCTGGGACTGGTCCGTATCAATTCAAATTTCGTCCGTATCAAATCAAACTCCCCCATAAGAGCGAACACACGACGTAAGAATACCGAGGCACGCCTTTGCCATTGGCAGATAGCTGTCTTTCAATCCGTTGGAGCTAATCTTCGATCGGCAGACGAGCCTTAAAACGCTAGTTGTGACTTCGACCATGGTGCAGGTGCCATCTTCCTTGTTTTTGCTTTCACTCCTGCCCCTGAGGCGATATCATCAGCTAGCAGTCTCGACAACGAATTCTCCGGCCGCGGTCGTCAGCCATTGGAGGTATCTTAATATTTAGCGCTTTCAGTAGCTCAAATGTAGCCTAGGACGTATTATCACAGAAATGCGGACCTGCCCTGGAATGGTCGTATGTGAACGCTACCGTGTCGGAAAGGTCCCAGTTCGGGCACTTGGGACCTCGCTTGATTACAACCGGAAGTAAAACCGGTTTAAGTATCCCGGACTGCTTCCAGATGAAAGTGCACAGATGCAAGCAGTGGATGGTCGCACGCTCTAGTTGTCCGCACTGTACTCGTGCCGTTGCGATTCGTTAGTTTGCTGTCGATTGCCTCTATTTCATCTGTACGTGGCGGCTACGTTGCAACGAGCTCTCGAAAGCCGAGTTGCACGGGAGTATTCACAGAAAGTGTCTTCATGAACTTCGTGGGCACCGAGCACAGCAGCAACACGCTGAGTTCTTTGCCAGCGAAATGCACCGGCGCGGTGGCAAGTCAGTGTCAATCGTGGAGAGAATGCCACGAATGACAAGCGCGCCTTACTCCGACGCTACCGAAAATGCAGCAAGTGCTTCTCTGTATATCGTCGGACGCCTGAATGTCGTGTAAAACCAACCTGCTAAGCTGCTGTATTGGTTACCGGCTTCCTCTGGGACTGGGTCCGTATCAATTTCAAATATTCGTTCGTAATCAAAATCAAACTCCCTCCATAAGAGCGAACACACCGACGTAAGAATAACCGAAGGCACGCCTTTTTGCCATTGGGC
>NW_003303663.1:230605-246273 GCF_000142945.1 Phytophthora infestans T30-4 | reverse complement strand
CTCGTCAGCATTGGAGGTATCTTAATATTTAGCGCTTCCTGTAGCTCACATGTAGCCTAGGACGTATTATCACAGAAATGCGGACCTGCCCTGGAATGGTCGTATGTGAACACTACCGTGTCGGAAAGTCCCAGTTCGGGCACTTGGGACCTCGCTTGATTACAACCGGAAGTAGAACCGGTTTAAGTATCCCGGACTGCTTCCAGCTGAAAGTTCACAGATGCAAGCAGTGGATGGTCGCACGCTCTAGTTGTCCGCACTGTACTCGTGCCGTTGCGATTCGTTAGTTTGCTGTCGATTGCCTCTATTTCATCTGTACGTGCCGCCTACGTTGCAACGAGCTCTCGAAAGCCGAGTTGCACGGTAGTATTCACAGAAAGTGTCTTCATGAACTTCGTGGGCACCGACCACAGCAGCAACACGCTGAGTTCTTTGCCAGCGAAATGCACCGTCGCGGTGCCAAGTCAGTGTCAATCGTGGAGAGAATGCCACGAATGACAAGCGCGCCTTACTCCGACGCTACGGAAAATGCAGCAAGTGCTCTCTGTATATCGTCGGACGCCTGAATGTCGTGTAAAACGAACCTGCTAGCTGCTGTATTGGTTACGGCTTCTCTGGGACTGGTCCGTATCAATTCAAATTTCGTCCGTATCAAATCAAACTCCCCCATAAGAGCGAACACACGACGTAAGAATACCGAGGCACGCCTTTGCCATTGGCAGATAGCTGTCTTTCAATCCGTTGGAGCTAATCGTCGATCGGCAGACGAGCCTTAAAACGCTAGCTGTGACTTCGACCATGGTGCAGGTGCCATCTTCCTTGTTTTTGCTTTCACTCCTGCCCCTGAGGCGATATCATCAGCTAGCAGTCTCGACAACGAATTCTCCGGCCGCGGTCGTCAGCCATTGGAGGTATCTTAATATTTAGCGCTTCCAGTAGCTCAAATGTAGCCTAGGACGTATTATCACAGAAATGCGGACCTGCCCTGGAATGGTCGTATGTGAACGCTACCGTGTCGGAAAAGTCCCAGTTCGGGCACGTGGGACCTCGCTTGATTACAACCGGAAGTAAAACCGGTTTAAGTATCCCGGACTGCTTCCAGCTGAAAGTACACAGATGCAAGCAGTGGATGGTCGCACGCTCTAGTTGTCCGCGCTGTGCTCGTGCCGTTGCGATTCGTTAGTTTGGTATACAATCTGTCGATTGCCTCTATTTCATCTGTACGTGTCGCCTACGTTGCAACGAGCTCTCGAAAGCCGAGTTGCACGGTAGTATCCACAGAAAGTGTCTTCATGAACTTCGTGGGCACCGACCACAGCAGCAACACGCTGAGTTCTTTGCCGGCGAAATGCACCGTCGCGGTGCCAAGTCAGTGTCAATCGTGGAGAGAATGCCACGAATGACAAGCGCGCCTTACTCCGACGCTACGGCAAATGCAGCAAGTGCTATCTGTATATCGTCGGACGCCTGAATGTCGTGTAAAACGAACCTGCTAGCTGCTGTATTGGTTACGGCTTCTCTGGGACTGGTCCGTATCAATTCAAATTTCGTCCGTATCAAATCAAACTCCCCCATAAGAGCGAACACACGACGTAAGAATACCGAGGCACGCCTTTGCCATTGGCAGATAGCTGTCTTTCAACCCGTTGAAGCTAATCTTCGATCGGCAGACGAGCCTTAAAACGCTAGTTGTGACTTCGACCATGGTGCAGGTGCCATCTTCCTTGTTTTTGCTTTCACGCCTGCCCCTGAGGCGATATCATCAGCTAGCAGTCTCGACAACGAATTCTCCGGCCGCGGTCGTCAGCCATTGAAGGTATCTTAATATTTAGCGCTTCCAGTAGCTCAAATGTAGCCTAGGACGTATTATCACAGAAGTGCGGACCTGCCCTGGAATGGTCGTATGTGAACACTACCGTGTCGTAAAAGTCCCAGTTCGGGCACTTGGGACCTCGCTTGATTACAACCGAAAGTAAAACCGGTTTAAGTATCCCGGACTGCTTCCAGCTGAAAGTTCACAGATGCAAGCAGTGGATGGTCGCACGCTCTAGTTGTCCGCACTGTACTCGTGCCGTTGCGATTCGTTAGTTTGCTGTCGATTGCCTCTATTTCATCTGTACGTGCCGCCTACGTTGCAACGAGCTCTCGAAAGCCGAGTTGCACGGTAGTATTCACAGAAAGTGTCTTCATGAACTTCGTGGGCACCGACCACAGCAGCAACACGCTGAGTTCTTTGCCAGCGAAATGCACCGTCGCGGTGCCAAGTCAGTGTCAATCGTGGAGAGAATGCCACGAATGACAAGCGCGCCTTACTCCGACGCTACGGAAAATGCAGCAAGTGCTCTCTGTATATCGTCGGACGCCTGAATGTCGTGTAAAACGAACCTGCTAGCTGCTGTATTGGTTACGGCTTCTCTGGGACTGGTCCGTATCAATTCGATTTCGTCCGTATCAAATCAAACTCCCCCATAAGAGCGAACACACGACGTAAGAATACCGAGGCACGCCTTTGCCATTGGCAGATAGCTGTCTTTCAATCCGTTGGAGCTAATCTTCGATCGGCAGACGAGCCTTAAAGCGCTAGTTGTGACTTCGACCATGGTACAGGTGCCATCTTCCTTGTTTTTGCTTTCACTCCCGCCCCTGAGGCGATATCATCAGCTAACAGTCTCGACAACGAATTCTTTGGCCGCGGTCGTCAGCCATTGAAGGTATCTTAATATTTAGCGCTTCCAGTAGCGCCAATGTAGCCTATGACGTATTATACCAGAAGTGCGGACCTGCCCTGGAATGGTCGTATGTGAGCGCCACCGTGTCGGACAAGCCCCAGTTCGGGCAGCTGGGACCTCGCTTGATTACAACCGGAAGTAAAAACGGTTTAAGTATCCCGGACTACTTCCATCTGTAGGTTCACAAATGCAAGCAGTGGATGGTCGCACGTACTAGGTGTCCGCACTGTACGCCTGCCGTTGCGATTCGTTAGTTTGGTATACAATTTGTCGATTGCCTCTCTTTCATCTGTACGTGTCGCCTACGTTGCAACGAGCTCTCGAAAGCCGAGTTACACGGTAGTATCCACAGAAGGTGTCTTCATGAACTGCGGTGGGCACCAAGCACAGCAGCAACACGTTAAGGGGTTTTGCCCGGCGAAATGCGCCGTCGCGGTGCCAAGTCAGTGTCAAATCGTGGAGAGAATGCCACGAATGACAAGCGCGTCTTACTCCGATGCTACAGAAAAATGCAGCAAGTGCTCTCTGTATATCGTCGGACGCCTGAATGTCGTGTAAAAAGACCTGCTAGCTGCTGTATTTGTTACGGCTTCTCTGGGACTGGTCCGTATCAATTCAAGTTTCGTCCGTATCAAATCAAACTCCCCCATAAGAGCGAACACACGACGTAAGAATACCGAGGCACGCCTTTGCCATTGGCAGATAGCTGTCTTTCAACCCGTTGGAGCTAATCTTCGATCGGCAGACGAGCCTTAAAACGGTAGCTGTGACTTCGACCATGGTGCAGGTGCCATCTTCCTCGTTTTTGCTTTCACTCCCGCCCCTGAGGCGATATCATCAGCTAGCAGTCTCGACAACGAATTCTCCGGCCGCGGTCGTCAGCCATTGGAGGTATCTTAATATTTAGCGCTTCCAGTAGCTCAAATATAGCCTAGGAAGTATTATCCAAGAAGTGCGGACCTGCCCTGGAATGGTCGTATGTGAACGCTACCGCGTTGGAAACGTCCCAGTTCGGGCACTTGAGACCTCGCTTGATTACAACCGGAAGTAAAAACGGTTTAAGTATCCCGGACTGCTTCCAGCTGAAAGTTCACAGATGCAAGCAGTGGATGGTCGCACGCTCTATTTGTCCGCACTGTACTCGTGCCGTTGCGATTCATTAGTTTGGTATATAATCTGTCGATTGCCTCTCTTTCATCTGTACGTGTCGCCTACGTTGCAACGAGCTCTCGAAAACCGAGTTACACATTAGTATCCACAGAAAGAGTCTTCATGAACTGCGTGGGCATCGACCACAGCAGCAACCCGCGGAGTTCTTTGCCGGCGAAATGGGCCGTCGCGGTGCCAAGTCAGTGTCAATCGTGGAAAGAATGCCACGAATGACAAGCGCGTCTTACTCCGATGCTACGGAAAATGCAGCAAGTGCTCTCTGTATATCGTCGGACGCCTGAATTTTGTGTAAAAAGAACCTGCTAGCTACTGTATTTGTTACCGGTTCTCTGGGACTGGTCCGTATCAATTCGATTTCGTCCGTATCAAACCAAACTCCCCCATAAGAGCGAACACATGACGTAAGAATACCGAGGCACGCCTTTGCCATTGGCAGATAGCTGTCTTTCAATCCGTTGGAGCTAATCTTCGATCGGCAGACGAGCCTTAAAACGGTAGCTGTGACTTCGACCATGGTGCAGGTGCATTCTTCCTTGTTTTTGCTTTCACTCCCGCCCCCGAGGCGATATCATCAGCTAGCAGTCTCGACAGCGAATTCTCCGGCCGCGGTCGTCCGCCATTGGAGGTATCTTAATATTTAGCGCTTCCAGTAGCTCCAATGTAGCCTATGACGTATTATCCCAGAAGTGCGGACCTGCCCTGGAATGGTCGTATGTGAACGCCACCGTGTCGGAAAAGACCCGGTTCGGGCAGTTGGGACCTCGCTTGATGACAACCGGAAGTAAAAACGGTTTAAGTATCCCGGACTGCTTCCAGCTGAAAGCTCACAGATGCAAGCAGTGGATGGTCGCACGCTCTAGTTGTCCGCACTGTACTCCTGCCGTTGCGATTCGTTAGTTTGGTATACAATCTGTCGATTGCCTCTCTTTCATCTGTACGTGTCGCCTACGTTGCAACGAGCTCTCGAAAGCCGAGTTACACGGTAGTATTCACAGAAAGTGTCTTCATGAACTGCGTGGGCACCAACCACAGCAGCAACACGCTGAGTTCTTTGCCAGCGAAATGCACCGTCGCGGTGCCAAGTCAGTGTCAATCGTGGAGAGAATGCCACGAATGACAAGCGCGTCTTACTCCGATGCTACAGAAAATGCAGCAAGTGCTCTCTGTATATCGTCGGACGCCTGAATGTCGTGTAAAAAGACCTGCTAGCTGCTGTATTTGTTACGGCTTCTCTGGGACTGGTCCGTATCAATTCAAGTTTCGTCCGTATCAAATCAAACTCCCCCATAAGAGCGAACACACGACGTAAGAATACCGAGGCACGCCTTTGCTATTGGCAGATAGCTGTCTTTCAATCCGTTGGAGCTAATCTTCGATCGGCAGACGAGCCTTAAAACGCTAGCTGTGACTTCGACCATGGTGCAGGTGCCATCTTCCTTGTTTTTGCTTTCACTCCCGCCCCTGAGGCGATATCATCAGCTAGCAGTCTCGACAACGAATTCTCCGGCCGCGGTCGTCAGCCATTGCGGTATCTTAATATTTAGCGCTTCCAGTAGCTCAAATGTAGCCTAGGACGTATTATCACAGAAGTGCGGACCTGCCCTGGAATGGCCGTATGTGAACGCTACCGTGTCGGAAACGTCCCAGTTCGGGCACTTGAGACCTCGCTTGATTACAACCGGAAGTAAAAACGGTTTAAGTATCCCGGACTGCTTCCAGCTGAAAGTTCACAGATGCAAGCGGTGGATGGTCGCACGCTCTAGTTGTCCGCACTGTACTCGTGCCGTTGCGATTCATTAGTTTGGTATACAATCTGTCGATTGCCTCTCTTTCATCTGTACGTGTCGCCTACGTTGCAGCGAGCTCTCGAAAACCGAGTTGCACGGTAGTATCCACAGAAGGTGTCTTCATGAACAGCGAGGGCACCGACCACAGCAGCAACACGCTGAGTTCTTTGCCGGCGAAGTGCGCCGTCGCGGTGCCAAATCAGTGTCAATCGTGAAGAGAATGCCACGAATGACAAGTGCGCCTTACTCCGACGCTACGATAAATGCAGCAAGTGCTCTCTGTATATCGTTGGACGCCTGAATTTCGTGTAAAAGGAACCTGCTAGCTGCTGTATTTGTTACTGCTTCTCTGGGACGGGTCCGTATCAATTCAAATTTCGTCCGTATCAAACCAAACTCCCCCATAAGAGCGAACACACGACGTAAGAATACCGAGGCACGCCTTTGCCATTGGCAGATAGCTGTCTTTCAACCCGTTGGAGCTAATCTTCGATCGGCAGACGAGCCTTAAAGCGCTAGTTGTGACTTCGACCATGGTACAGGTGCCATCTTTCTTGTTTTTGCTTTCACTCCCGCCCCTGAGGCGATATCATCAGCTAGCCGTCTCGACAACGAATCCTTTGGCCGCGGCCGTCTGCCATTGGAGGTATCTTAATATTTAGCGCTTCCGGTAGCTCAAATGTAGCCTAGGACGTATTATCACAGAAGTGCGGACCTGCCCTGGAATGGCCGTATGTGAACGCTACCGTGTCGGAAAAGTCCCAGTTCGGGCACTTGAGACCTCGCTTGATTACAGCCGGAAGTAAAAACGGTTTAAGTATCCCGGACTGCTTCCAGCTGAAGGTTCACAGATGTAAGCAGTGGATGGTCGCACGCTCTAGTTGTCCGCACTGTACTCGTGCCGTTGCGATTCATTAGTTTGGTATACAATCTGTCGATTGCCTCTCTTTCATCTGTACGCGTCGCCTACGTTGCAACGAGCTCTCGAAAACCGAGTTGCACGGTAGTATCCACAGAAGGTGTCTTCATGACCTGCGTGGGCACCGACCACAGCAGCAACACGCTGAGTTCTTTGCCGGCGTAGTGCGCCGTCGCGGTGCCAAGTCAGTGTCAATCGTGAAGAGAATGCCACGAATGACAAGTGCGCCTTACTCCGACGCTACGGAAAATGCAGCAAGTACACTCTGTATATCGTCGGACGCCTGAATTTCGTGTAAAAGGAACCTGCTAGCTGCTGTATTTGTTACTGCTTCTCTGGGACTGGTCCGTATCAATTCAAATTTCGTCCGTATCAAATCAAACTCCCCCATAAGAGCGAACACACGACGTAAGAATACCGAGGCACGCCTTTGCCATTGGCAGATAGCTGTCTTTCAATCCGTTGGAGCTAATCTTCGATCGGTAGACGAGCCTTAAAACGCTAGTTGTGACTTCGACCATGGTACAGGTGCCATCTTCCTTGTTTTTGCTTTCACTCCCGCCGCTGAGGCGATATCATCAGCTAACAGTCTCGACAACGAATTCTTTGGCCGCGGTCGTCAGACATTGGAGGTATCTTAATATTTAGCGCTTCCAGTAGCTCAAATGTAGCCTAGGACGTATTATCACAGAAGTGCGGACCTGCCCTGGAATGGCCGTATGTGAACGCTACCGTGTCGGCAAAGTCCCAGTTCGGGCACTTGAGACCTCGCTTGATTACAACCGAAAGTAAAAACGGTTTAAGTATCCCGGACGGCTTTCAGCTGAAAGTTCACAGATGTAAGCAGTGGATGGTCGCACGATCTAGTTGTCCGCACTGTACTCGTGCCGTTGCGATTCATTAGTTTAGTATACAATCTGTCGATTGCCTCTCTTTCATCTGTACGTGTCGCCTACGTTGCAACGAGCTCTCGAAAACCGAGTTGCACGGTAGTATCCACAGAAGGTGTCTTCATGAACTGCGTGGGCACCGACCGCAACAGCAACACGCTGAGTTCTTTGCCGGCGAAGTGCGCCGTCGCGGTGCCAAGTCAGTGTCAATCGTGAAGAGAATGCCACGAATGACAAGTACGCCTTACTCCGACGCTACGGAAAATGCAGCAAGTACTCTGTACATCGTTGGACGCCTGAATTTCGTGTAAAATGAACCTGCTAGCTGCTGTATTTGTTACTGCTTCTCTGGGACTGGTCCGTATCAATTCAAATTTCGTCCGTATCAAATCAAACTCCCCCATAAGAGCGAACACACGACGTAAGAATACCGAGGCACGCCTTTGCCATTGGCAGATAGCTGTCTTTCAATCCGTTGGAGCTAATCTTCGATCGGTAGACGAGCCTTAAAACGCTACTTGTGACTTCGACCATGGTACAGGTGCCATCTTCCTTGTTTTTGCTTTCACTCCCGCCGCTGAGGCGATATCATCAGCTAACAGTCTCGACAACGAATTCTTTGGCCGCGGTCGTCAGACATTGGAGGTATCTTAATATTTAGCGCTTCCAGTAGCTCAAATGTAGCCTAGGACGTATTATCACAGAAGTGCGGACCTGCCCTGGAATGGCCGTATGTGAACGCTACCGTGTCGGCAAAGTCCCAGTTCGGGCACTTGAGACCTCGCTTGATTACAACCGGAAGTAAAAACGGTTTAAGTATCCCGGACTGCTTCCAGCTGAAAGCTCACAGATGCAAGCAGTGGATGGTCGCACGCTCTAGTTGTCCGCACTGTACTCCTGCCGTTGCGATTCATTAGTTTAGTATACAATCTGTCGATTGCCTCTCTTTCATCTGTACGTGTCGCCTACGTTGCAACGAGCTCTCGAAAACCGAGTTGCACGGTAGTATCCACAGAAGGTGTCTTCATAGACTGCGTGGGCACCGACCGCAGCAGCAACACGCTGAGTTCTTTGCCCGCGAAGTGCGCCGTCGCGGTGCCAAGTCAGTGTCCATCGTGGAGAGAATGCCACGCATGACAAGCGCGCCTTACTCCGACGGTACGGAAAATGCAGCAAGTACACTCTGTATATCGTCGAACGCCTGAATTTCGTGTAAAAAGAGCCTGCTAGCTACTGTATTTGTTACTGCTTCTCTGGGACTGGTCCGTATCAATTCAAATTTCGTCCGTATCAAATCAAACTCCCCCATAAGAGCGAACACACGACGTAAGAATACCGGGGCATGCCTTTGCCATTGGCAGATAGCTGTCTTCAATCCGTTGGAGCTAATCTTCGATCGGCAGACGAGCCTTAAAACGCTAGTTGTGACTTCGACCATGGTACAGGTGCCATCTTCCTTGTTTTTGCTTTCACTCCCGCCGCTGAGGCGATATCATCAGCTAACAGTCTCGACAACGAATTCTTTGGCCGCGGTCGTCAGACATTGGAGGTATCTTAATATTTAGCGCTTCCAGTAGCTCAAATGTAGCCTAGGACGTATTATCACAGAAGTGCGGACCTGCCCTGGAATGGCCGTATGTGAACGCTACCGTGTCGGAAAAGTCCCAGTTCGGGCACTTGAGACCTCGCTTGATTACAACCGGAAGTAAAAACGGTTTAAGTATCCCGGGCTGCTTCCAGCTGAAAGTTCACAGATGTAAGCAGTGGATGGTCGCACGCTCTAGTTGTCCGCACTGTACTCGTGCCGTTGCGATTCATTAGTTTGGTATACAATCTGTCGATTGCCTCTCTTTCATCTGTACGTGTCGCCTAGGTTGCAACGAGCTCTCGAAAACCGAGTTGCACGGTAGTATCCACAGAAGGTGTCTTCATGAACTGCGTGGGCACCGACCACAGCAGCAACACGCTGAGTTCTTTGCCGGCGTAGTGCGCCGTCGCGGTGCCAAGTCAGTGTCAATCGTGAAGAGAATGCCACGAATGACAAGTGCGCCTTACTCCGACGCTACGGAAAATGCAGCAAGTACACTCTGTATATCGTCGGACGCCTGAATTTCGCGTAAAAGGAACCTGCTAGCTGCTGTATTTGTTACGGCTTCTCTGGGACTGGTCCGTATCAATTCAAATTTCGTCCGTATCAAATCAAACTCCCCCATAAGAGCGAACACACGACGTAAGAATACCGAGGCACGCCTTTGCTATTGGCAGATAGCTGTCTTTCAATCCGTTGGAGCTAATCTTCGATCGGCAGACGAGCCTTAAAACGCTAGTTGTGACTTCGACCATGGTACAGGTGCCATCTTCCTTGTTTTTGCTTTCACTCCCGCCGCTGAGGCGATATCATCAGCTAACAGTCTCGACAACGAATTCTTTGGCCGCGGTCGTCAGCCATTGGAGGTATCTTAATATTTAGCGCTTCCAGTAGCTCAAATGTAGCCTAGGACGTATTATCACAGAAGTGCGGACCTGCCCTGGAATGGCCGTATGTGAACGCTACCGTGTCGGAAAAGTCCCAGTTCGGGCACTTGAGACCTCGCTTGATTACAAACGGAAGTAAAAACGGTTTAAGTATCCCGGACGGCTTCCAGCTGAAAGTTCACAGATGTAAGCAGTGGATGGTCGCACGATCTATTTGTCCGCACTGTACTCGTGCCGTTGCGATTCATTAGTTTGGTATACAATCTGTCGATTGCCTCTCTTTCATCTGTACGTGTCGCCTACGTTGCAACGAGCTCTCGAAAACCGAGTTGCACGGTAGTATCCACAGAAGGTGTCTTCATGAACTGCGTGGGCACCGACCACGGCAGCAACACGCGAAGCTCTTTGCCGGCGTAGTGCGCCGTCGAGGTGCCACGTCAGTGTCAATCGTGAAGAGAATGCCACGAATGACAAGTGCGCCTTACTCCGACGCTACGGAAAATGCAGCAAGTACACTCTGTACATCGTCGGACGCCTGAATTTCGTGTAAAAGGAACCTGCTAGCTGCTGTATTTGTTACTGCTTCTCTGGGACTGGTCCGTATCAATTCAAATTTCGTCCGTATCAAATCAAACTCCCCCATAAGAGCGAACACACGACGTAAGAATACCGAGGCACGCCTTTGCCATTGGCAGATAGCTGTCTTTCAATCCGTTGGAGCTAATCTTCGATCGGTAGACGAGCCTTAAAACGCTAGTTGTGACTTCGACCATGGTACAGGTGCCATCTTCCTTGTTTTTGCTTTCACTCCCGCCGCTGAGGCGATATCATCAGCTAACAGTCTCGACAACGAATTCTTTGGCCGCGGTCGTCAGACATTGGAGGTATCTTAATATTTAGCGCTTCCAGTAGCTCAAATGTAGCCTAGGACGTATTATCACAGAAGTGCGGACCTGCCCTGGAATGGCCGTATGTGAACGCTACCGTGTCGGAAAAGTCCCAGTTCGGGCACTTCAGACCTCGCTTGATTACAACCGAAAGTAAAAACGGTTTAAGTATCCCGGACGGCTTCCAGCTGAAAGTTCACAGATGTAAGCAGTGGATGGTCGCACGCTCTTGTTGTCCGCACTGTACTCGTGCCGTTGCGATTCATTAGTTTAGTATACAATCTGTCAATTGCCTCTCTTTCATCTGTACGTGTCGCCTACGTTGCAACGAGCTCTCGAAAACCGAGTTGCACGGTAGTATCCACAGAAGGTGTCTTCATGAACTGCGTGGGCACCGACCACAGCGGCAACACGCTGAGTTCTTTGCCCGCGAAGTGCGCCGTCGCGGTGCCAAGTCAGTGTCAATCGTGAAGAGAATGCCACGAATGACAAGTGCGCCTTACTCCGACGCTACGGAAAATGCAGCAAGTACTCTGTATATCGTCGGACGCCTGAATTTCGTGTAAAAAGAGCCTGCTAGCTACTGTATTTGTTACTGCTTCTCTGGGACTGGTCCGTATCAATTCAAATTTCGTCCGTATCAAATCAAACTCCCCCATAAGAGCGAACACACGACGTAAGAATACCGAGGCACGCCTTTGCCATTGGCAGATAGCTGTCTTTCAATCCGTTGGAGCTAATCTTCGATCGGCAGACGAGCCTTAAAACGCTAGTTGTGACTTCGACCATGGTACAGGTGCCATCTTCCTTGTGTTTGCTTTCACTCCCGCCGCTGAGGCGATATCATCAGCTAACAGTCTCGACAACGAATTCTTTGGCCGCGGTCGTCAGACATTGGAGGTATCTTAATATTTAGCGCTTCCAGTAGCTCAAATGTAGCCTAGGACGTATTTTCACAGAAGTGCGGACCTGCACTGGAATGGCCGTATGTGAACGCTACCGTGTCGGAAAAGTCCCAGTTCGGGCACTTGAGACCTCGCTTGATTACAACCGAAAGTAAAAACGGTTTAAGTATCCCGGACGGCTTGTAAGCAGTGGATGGTCGCACGCTCTAGTTGTCCGCACTGTACTCGTGCCGTTGCGATTCGTTAGTTTGGTATACAATTAGTCGATTGCCTCTCTTTCATCTGTACGTGTCGCCTACGTTGCAACGAGCTCTCGAAAGCCGAGTTGCACGGTAGTATCCACAGAAGGTGTTTTTACGAGCTGCGTGGGCACCGACCATAGCAGCAACACGCTGAGTTCTTTGCCAGCGAAGTGCACCGTCGCGGTGCCAAATCAGTGTTAATCGTGAAGAGAATGCCACGAATGACAAGTGCGCCTTACTCCGACGCTACGGAAAATGCAGCAAGAGCTCTCTGTATATCGTCGGACGCCTGAATATCGTGTAAAAAGAACCTGCTAGCTGCTGTATTTGTTACCGCTTCTCTGGGACTGGTCCGCATCAATTCAAATTTCGTCCGTATCAAACCAAACTCCCCCATAAGAGCGAACCCACGACGTAAGAATACCGAGGCACGCCTTTGCCATTGGCAGATAGCTGTCTTTCAATCCGTTGGAGCTAATCTTCGATCGGCAGACGAGCCTTAAAGCGCTAGTTGTGACTTCGACCATGGTACAAGTGCCATCTTCCTTGGTTTTACTTTCACTCCCGCCCCTGAGGCGATATCATCAGCTAACAGTCTCGACAACGAATTCTTTGGCCGCGGTCGTCAGACATTGGAGGTATCTTAATATTTAGCGCTTCCAGTAGCTCAAATGTAGCCTAGGACATATTATCACAGAAGTGCGGACCTGCCCTGGAATGGCCGTATGTGAACGCTACCGTGTCGGAAACGTCCCAGTTCGGGCACTTGAGACCTCGCTTGATTATACAACCGGAAGTAAAAACGGTTTAAGTATCCCGGGCTGCTTCCAGCTGAAAGTTCACAGATGCAAGCGGTGGATGGTCGCACGCTCTAGTTGTCCGCACTGTACTCGTGCCGTTGCGATTCATTAGTTTGGTATACAATCTGTCGATTGCCTCTCTTTCATCTGTACGTGTCGCCTACGTTGCAACGAGCTCTCGAAAACCGAGTTGCACGGTAGTATCCACAGAAGGTGTCTTCATGAACTGCGTGGGCACCGACCACAGCAGCAACACGCTGAGTTCTTTGCCGGCGAGGTGCGCCGTCGCGGTGTCAATCGTGGAGAGAATGCCACGAATGACAAGCGCGCCTTACTCCGACGCTACGTAAAATGCAGCAAGTGCACTCTGTATATCGTCAGTCGCCTGAATTTCGTGTAAAAGGAACCTGCTAGCTACTGTATCTGTTACTGCTTCTCTGGGACTGGTCCGTATCAATTCAAATTTCGTCCGTATCAAATCAAACTCCCCCATAAGAGCGAACACACGACGTAAGAATACCGAGGCACGCCTTTGCCATTGGCAGATAGCTGTCTTTCAATCCGTTGGAGCTAATCTTCGATCGGCAGACGAGCCTTAAAACGCTAGTTGTGACTTCGACCATGGTACAGGTGCATCCTTGTTTTTGCTTTCACTCCCGCCGCTGAGGCAGTATCATCAGCTAACAGTCTCGACAACGAATTCTTTGGCCGCGGTCGTCAGACATTGGAGGCATCTTAATATTTAGCGCTTCCAGTAGCTCAAATGTAGCCTAGGACGTATTTTTTTTTATCACAGAAGTGCGGACCTGCCCTGGAATGGCCGTATGTGAGCGCTACCGTGTCGGAAAAGTCCCAGTTCGGGCACTTGAGACCTCGCTTGATTACAACCGAAAGTAAAAACGGTTTAAGTATCCCGGGCTGCTTCCAGCTGAAAGTTCACAGATGTAAGCAGTGGATGGTCGCACGCTCTAGTTGTCCGCACTGTACTCCTGCCGTTGCGATTCATTAGTTTGGTATACAATCTGTCGATTGCCTCTCTTTCATCTGTACTTGTCGCCTACGTTGCAACGAGCTCTCGAAAACCGAGTTGCTCGGTAGTATCCACAGAAGGCGTCTTCATGAACTGCGTGGGCACCGACCACAGCAGCAACACGCTGAGTTCTTTGCCGGCGAAGTGCGCTGTCGCGGTGCCAAGTCAGTGTCAATCGTGAAGAGAATGCCACGAATGACAAGCGCGCCTTACTCCGACGCTACGGAAAATGCAGCAAGTGCACTCTGTATATCGTCGGACGCCTCAATTATGTGTAAAAGGAACCTGCTAGCTGCTGTATTTGTTACTGCTTCTCTGGGACTGGTCCGTATCAATTCAAATTTCGTCCGTATCAAATCAAACTCCCCCATAAGAGCGAACACACGACGTATGAATACCGAGGCACGCCTTTGCCATTGGCAGATAGCTGTCTTTCAATCCGTTGGAGCTAATCTTCGATCGGTAGACGAGCCTTAAAACGCTAGTTGTGACTTCGACCATGGTACAGGTGCCATCTTCCTTGTTTTTGCTTTCACTCCCGCCGCTGAGGCGATATCATCAGCTAACAGTCTCGACAACGAATTATTTGGCCGCGGTCGTCAGACATTGGAGGTATCTTAATATTTAGCGCTTCCAGTAGCTCAAATGTAGCCTAGGACGTATTATCACAGAAGTGCGGACCTGCCCTGGAATGGCCGTATGTGAACGCTACCGTGTCGGAAAAGTCCCAGTTCGGGCACTTGAGACCTCGCTTGATTACAACCGAAAGTAAAAACGGTTTAAGTATCCCGGACGGCTTTCAGCTGAAAGTTCACAGATGTAAGCAGTGGATGGTCGCACGCTCTAGTTGTCCGCACTGTACTCGTGCCGTTGCGATTCATTAGTTTGGTATACAATCTGTCGATTGCCTCTCTTTCATCTGTACGTGTCGCCTACGTTGCAACGAGCTCTCGAAAACCGAGTTGCACGGTAGTATCCACAGAAGGTGTCTTCATGAACTGCGTGGGCACCGACCACAGCAGCAACACGCTGAGTTCTTTGCCGGCGAAGTGCGCCGTCGCGGTGCCAAGTCAGTGTCAATCGTGAAGAGAATGCCACGAATGACAAGTGCGCCTTACTCCGACGCTACGGAAAATGCAGCAAGTACACTCTGTATATCGTCGGACGCCTGAATTTCGTGTAAAAGGAACCTGCTAGCTGCTGTATTTGTTACTGCTTCTCTGGGACTGGTCCGTATCAATTCAAATTTCGTCCGTCTCAAATCAAACTCCCCCATAAGAGCGAACACACGACGTAAGAATACCGAGGCACGCCTTTGCCATTGGCAGATAGCTGTCTTTCAATCCGTTGGAGCTAATCTTCGATCGGTAGACGAGCCTTAAAACGCTAGTTGTGACTTCGACCATGGTACAGGTGCCATCTTCCTTGTTTTTGCTTTCACTCCCGCCGCTGAGGCGATATCATCAGCTAACAGTCTCGACAACGAATTCTTTGGCCGCGGTCGTCAGACATTGGAGGTATCTTAATATTTAGCGCTTCCAGTAGCTCAAATGTAGCCTAGGACGTATTTTCACAGAAGTGCGGACCTGCCCTTGTGGTGAAGTGCTTTCTTAGAAATAAGAGAATGGTCCTGACGCGGGGTCACTATCCCGAATCAGTGACAATTTCGAGTGATTATAGAGGATTTGGGTTGTTTGGCCCGGGTGCAAGTTGCCTGTGGTGGATTAGCCATGGCGAGCAGCACCCCGTATGGAATCACAAAAGATCTGATATGAGCGATGTTCGAGAAGGCAAGATCCACCCAGACTTTCCTCGGATCCCCCCTTACCTGGAT
>NW_003303663.1:227266-230505 GCF_000142945.1 Phytophthora infestans T30-4 | reverse complement strand
CTCTTTCAGCTCAGTGGTCGAGCGCTGGCTTTGAAAGCCACAGGTCGGTGGTTCAAATCCACCCGGGCGCAGCCCTCTCATACCATGAGTAGTCCGTTCTCGGACTGACGTACGGGCATCGCCCTTGTAGCTCAATGGTAGAGCTCCGGCCTGTCAAGCCAAAGGCCAGTGGCTCGATCCCCGTGCGGGACACCACTTTCGCTGTTACAGCGCATCCACATTTGGATCATGCTCATCGAGCAAGTTGTTTCAAAACAACTATGCGTCTATCGAGACGCTTGTGCCTGAACCTTGTTCAGCACAACACGAAGCACTGGCTTCCTTCGGGAACCATGTCCCTACCCTACGAGGTCTCTCCACCTTCCTGCTCCCGCTGCGAGCACCGCTCATACGTACGAGCTGGCTGCTGCAGCCACTGGTCAGAGCCTGAGCTCAACTACTGACCTCATCGCTCCCCACTCTAGTGGGAGGCGCCCAGCGCCTGGCGACGCTGTCGCACGCCATGGTGGCGCTTCGGCACATGATGTGCCCGGTCGTACGCGTCAACGACGTCAGGGCAATCTTGCCGGAGGATAACCTCAAACTCCCATGAGTTCTGTGAGTGAGGGTAACCCCTCCACTTCACTAAGTACTGGGTACGACCCTGGCGTCTACGCCACGCCACAAGGCGTTCCACGTGAAAGTGGAGCTCACCATGCTCATCGAGCAGAGCAGGAGGAGGCCTTGCCTCAGCTGGGCTCTCGCGGGGAGAGTCAGCACTTGCCGGAACGGCGTCTGCGTCCATACGACGCCGGCGTCCACGACGCGAACGTTCACGTTTACCGCCCATCGGTCGATCTCGAAGAGATGATCCACCTTGTGGATAGGTTAGAGCCACCACTGTTGACTCACAATTAGGTCTCGGACCTTGAGCGTCCAGTCGCTCGGCTGAGCGTTCAGCTTGCCTTGCTCCTGCATCTCGAGCACTTCGCTCCGCGACCTGTGGCTCTGCCACATGCTGTTGATCAGCCATCTGTGGATCCACCACTTGCTGTCGTTCAGCCTCCCGTGGCTCTACCACCTGCTGCCCTGCAGCTGTCCGTGGCCCAGCCACCGTTGGTGCCAACGCCTCCGCGCTCACCTGAGCAGGGTCTTGGTATGGCTTAAGCAAGCCGACATAGAAGACCGGATGCGTGGGCATCTTCTTCGGAAGGTTGAGCGTATACGCTAGGCCCTTCCTGGCCACGACCTTGAACGGTCCTATGAACCGAGGTCTTAACTTCGTCTTAAAGACTGCAGACACTGCATGAGTAGGTAGGGTTTTAGCGTTTAATAAAACTTGGTCACCGACCTCAAACCTCTCAACATTGCTTCTGCCCTTGGCATCTGCATGTTCCTTCTGCGTGTCTTGGCTTTCAGCCATAGCGTCGCGTACTGGACGCATTACGCTCAGTCTCAAAGAGACAAAGTCATCGACTTGCTTGCGAACCGCAACAGGGCTGACATCAGCTAGCCGCTCGGCTATCCCTCCCCCACCAAGCTCTGAGCCACTGCGTGGCGGCGTCAGTGGGACGCGAGGGCTAACCAAGCCGTTCACATAGAACGGAGTGTAGCCTGTCGAGGCGTGCACTGCATTATTTAATGCGAACTCAACGAGTGGGAGCATCTGGCTCCAGCGTTTTGGCGCCTCAGCGCATACACTTCGGAGGGTATCCTCCACAACGCGATTCACGCGTTCGGTTTGACCATCGGTCTGCGGATGGTCCGCCGTGGACATGTCCAAACGAGTGCCGAGCACTCTGAAGAGGGACGTCCAGAACTTCGCGGTGAAGCGCGGATCTCGATCCGAGACAATTGCCTCAGGCAAGCCATGTTGGCGAAAGACTCGGTCTAAAAACAGCAAAGCTGTACCTTCACCATCAATGGTGTCCGGCACTGCCGCTAAATGGGCCATCTTGCTCAATCGGTCTACAAAGACCACTATACCCGTGTTTCCCGCCTTATCCTTGGGAAGGCCAAGCACAAAGTCCATACTCATGGACTGCCAGCATCCCTTGGGGACAGGCAAACTCGCCAATGGCGCTGCCGTGCTCGGCGCGGACTTTGTCCGTTGACACGTCTCACACGTGCGTACATAGGTGCCGACCCACTTAAACATCTTGGGCCACCAGTACATCGAGCTCACCGAGCCATAGGTCTTCTCCCGACCTAAGTGCCCGCCCACGGGCGTATCATGAACGTCGTAGAGGATTCGATACTTTAGATCCTCATCATGAGGAACGACTACACGAGGGTTATCCTCAGAGTCGGTGCTGTAGTACAGTAGGCCGCCATCGAGTGAGTATCGATGCAGCCTCGCGCGTAAGCGCCCAGACAATTCCTTGTCAGAGTCTTTAAACTCTTCGCTCCCAAGAGCCCGCAGCAGCGCTACGCACATGTCGTCTTGTGCATACGCTCCGCGTATCAAGTCAGGCACTGACGACGTCACTGTCGTGACATGAGCTAACTCGTAGTCCGGCCTGCGCGAGAGCGCATCGGCCACTACATTAAGCCGCCCCGGCTTGTACTTCACCTCGAATTTATACTCGGCAAAGAAGGAAAGCCATCTTGCCATTCTCTGAGAGAGATGAGGCGACTGTGTCTTAGTGCGTAACGACGCATGATCAGTAAAGATCACAAAAGGCTTAGAGCCTAGCAGGTGTACCCTGAATTTGACTAGGGCATACTTCATTGCAAGTAGCTCTTTGTCATGAACTGGATAGTTCTTCTCTGCAGCTTTGAGCTGGCGAGACTCAAACGCGATCACGCGCTCACGCCCTTCGGCGTCTGCTTGTAGTAAAGCACAAGCGATTGCAAAATCGGAGGCGTCACAGACGACGCTAAACGGACTATCCGGGTCCGGTAGCGCAAGGATCGGAGCCTGGAGAAGGCTCTCCTTCACAGCCTCAAAGGCTCCGTCGTGCTCGACGTTCCAGCACCATGGTGCGTCCTTCTTAAGGAGATCTGATAATGGGCCGAGCCATCTCCGCGTAGGTCGCGCTGTACTTGTGCAAGTAATTTGGCTAAGCCTAGCCACTTGCGTAAGTCTTTTTTGATCTTGGGAACTTGCAGCGGGGCTGCCCTAGCGTTAAGCGTCAGAGGGAAGACGTTCGGACTCAAAGAGTCATTGATACCTAAGGTCCCTTATCCAAAGGACACTTAACAGCGCTAGGACCAGGGCTCAAAAGTAACCACCTTAAACTTTTATCCCTTCCAAAAAC
>NW_003303663.1:224635-227166 GCF_000142945.1 Phytophthora infestans T30-4 | reverse complement strand
ATTCTTTTGGCCCGCGGTCGTCAGCCGTTGGAAGCTTCTTAATTTCAGCGGCTCTCCGGTAGCCCAAAGCTAGCCTTCGGACGTTATTTCCACAGAAGTGCGCACCTGCCCAGAAATGGCCGTATGTGAACGCTACCGTGTCGGCTAAGTCCCAGTTCGGGCACTTGAGACCTCGCTTGATTACAACCGAAAGTAAAAACGGTTTAAGTATCCCGGGCTGCTTCCAGCTGAAAGCTCACAGATGCAAGCAGTGGATGGTCGCACGCTCTAGTTGTCCGCACTGTACTCGTGCCGTTGCGATTCATTAGTTTGGTATACAATCTGTCGATTGCCTCTCTTTCATCTGTACGTGTCGCCTACGTTGCAACGAGCTCTCGAAAACCGAGTTGCACGGTAGTATCCACAGAAGGTGTCTTCATGAACTGCGTGGGCACCGACCACAACAGCAACACGCTGAGTTCTTTGCCGGCGAAGTGCGCCGTCGCGGTGCCAAGTCAGTGTCAATCGTGAAGAGAATGCCACGAATGACAAGTGCGCCTTACTCCGACGCTACGGAAAATGCAGCAAGTACACTCTGTATATCGTCGGACGCCTGAATTTCGTGTAAAAGGAACCTGCTAGCTGCTGTATTTGTTACTGCTTCTCTGGGACTGGTCCGTATCAATTCAAATTTCGTCCGTATCAAATCAAACTCCCCCATAAGAGCGAACACACGACGTAAGAATACCGAGGCACGCCTTTGCCATTGGCAGATAGCTGTCTTTCAATCCGTTGGAGCTAATCTTCGATCGGCAGACGAGCCTTAAAACGCTAGTTGTGACTTCGACCATGGTACAGGTGCCATCTTCCTTGTTTTTGCTTTCACTCCCGCCGCTGAGGCATATCATCAGCTAACAGTCTCGACAACGAATTCTTTGGCCGCGGTCGTCAGACATTGGAGGTATCTTAATATTTAGCGCTTCCAGTAGCTCAAATGTAGCCTAGGACGTATTATCACAGAAGTGCGGACCTGCCCTGGAATGGCCGTATGTGAACGCTACCGTGTCGGCAAAGTCCCAGTTCGGGCACTTGAGACCTCGCTTGATTACAACCGAAAGTAAAAACGGTTTAAGTATCCCGGACTGCTTCCAGCTGAAAGTTCACAGATGTAAGCAGTGGATGGTCGCACGCTCTAGTTGTCCGCACTGTACTCGTGCCGTTGCGATTCATTAGTTTGGTATACAATCTGTCGATTGCCTCTCTTTCATCTGTACGTGTCGCCTACGTTGCAACGAGCTCTCGAAAACCGAGTTGCACGGTAGTATCCACAGAAGGTGTCTTCATGAACTGCGTGGGCACCGACCACAGCAGCAACACGCTGAGTTCTTTGCCGGCGAAGTGCGCCGTCGCGTTGCCACGTCAGTGTCAATCGTGAAGAGAATGCCACGCATGACAAGCGCGCCTTACTCCGACGCTACGGAAAATGCAGCAAGTACACTCTGTACATCGTCGGACGCCTGAATTTCGTGTAAAAGGAACCTGCTAGCTGCTGTGGTGAAGTGCTTTCTCAGAAATAAGAGAATGGTCCTGACGCGGGGTCACTATCCCGAATCAGTGACAATTTCAAGTGATTATAGAGGATTTGGGTTGTTTGGCACGGGTGCAAGTTGCCTGTGGTGGATTAGCCATGGCGAGCAGCACCCCGTATGGAATGACGATGGATCTGATATGAGCGATGTACGAGAAGGCAAGATCCACCAAGACTTACCTCGGATCCGCCCTTACCTGGATTCACTAAGATGGATATGGGATATACTATACAAGAGTGGATCGAGTGTGGATCCTATGAAGGAAGGATGGTCGGTGCCCTCTGACGGTGGATCTAGCAGCCACGGCTAATGAAGAGTCAAGATCCACCGCGAGGTACCCCGGATCCCATACTCCTGAGCTCGTATCCAAGGAGGGAGGATCCCGCCTGGAGGGACCTGGATCCAGGGTATAGGGATGAGGGATACAGTGGATCTCGAACTTTCGTGGGACAACGGAGATCACAGACGGTTGCGAGATGATGTTGGATGATTGGAGAGCTCGGATCCACGGCGAGTGTACCATTACAGTGAGGTGGATCCAAGCGACCTGGATCCGGATCAGTGTACCCATAATAGGGTGACCATGATGATTACGTCATATATCCGGTGGATCTGAAGATAACACAGCTGGGATGATGGGTCAAGGGAAGAAGGGACATGCAGCCGAGCCTGGTAAGGGATTTAGCAGATGAAAGACATAGAAGGTAGAAACCCAGGCAGGTATAGGCTTAAATATCAATACAGACTCCAATTTGCACAGTGACACGCAAGTGCCTTCCTGCCCTCAAGAACCGGAACTACATTGGCCGTACGAGCTCCGAGAAGGTTGGGAATTGCGAATCTAGTGTTGGTAGTGATAACTGGATAATACATTGGCCAGATCCTACAACCTAGTGAGCTTTTCCTTTACTTGTGCAGATCCGACAGGTTAACACGAATTTACTACTTGGTCGGTTACACCTA
>NW_003303663.1:214895-224535 GCF_000142945.1 Phytophthora infestans T30-4 | reverse complement strand
GCATCACGACGACTTTACGAAATTTGGAGCCAAAGCTGGAGCGGAATTCAGCGTTCTTGAGAAATTTCGACCTGCCAACGTACCGACGGTATTCTCGCATGGAGTTGTACCTGGCACGGTAGAGGACATGGCGTTCGCCTTCTTAGCAGATACAGACGAGCGTAGTCGCACGCGGTTCAACACGAATAAAGACAATTTGGTGGAAGACATGAGGATTCTAGCACATATCCAAACACACGACGTAAGAATACCGAGGCACGCCTTTGCCATTGGCAGATAGCTGTCTTTCAATCCGTTGGAGCTAATCTTCGATCGGCAGACGAGCCTTAAAACGCTAGCTGTGACTTCGACCATGGTACAGGTGCCATCTTCCTTGTTTTTGCTTTCACTCCCGCCGCTGAGGCATATCATCAGCTAACAGTCTCGACAACGAATTCTTTGGCCGCGGTCGTCAGACATTGGAGGTATCTTAATATTTAGCGCTTCCAGTAGCTCAAATGTAGCCTAGGACGTATTATCACAGAAGTGCGGACCTGCCCTGGAATGGCCGTATGTGAACGCTACCGTGTCGGCAAAGTCCCAGTTCGGGCACTTGAGACCTCGCTTGATTACAACCGGAAGTAAAAACGGTTTAAGTATCTCGGACTGCTTCCAGCTGAAAGTTCACAGATGTAAGCAGTGGATGGTCGCACGCTCTAGTTGTCTGCACTGTACTCCTGCCGTTGCGATTCATTAGTTTAGTATACAATCTGTCGATTGCCTCTCTTTCATCTGTACGTGTCGCCTACGTTGCAACGAGCTCTCGAAAACCGAGTTGCACGGTAGTATCCACAGAAGGTGTCTTCATGAGCTGCGTGGGCACCGACCACAACAGCAACACGCTGAGTTCTTTGCCGGCGAAGTGCGCCGTCGCGGTGCCAAGTCAGTGTCAATCGTGAAGAGAATGCCACGAATGACAAGTGCGCCTTACTCCGACGCTACGGAAAATGCAGCAAGTACACTCTGTATATCGTCGGACGCCTGAATTTCGTGTAAAAGGAACCTGCTAGCTGCTGTATTTGTTACTGCTTCTCTGGGACTGGTCCGTATCAATTCAAATTTCGTCCGTATCAAATCAAACTCCCCCATAAGAGCGAACACACGACGTAAGAATACCGAGGCACGCCTTTGCCATTGGCAGATAGCTGTCTTTCAATCCGTTGGAGCTAATCTTCGATCGGCAGACGAGCCTTAAAACGCTAGCGGTGACTTCGACCATGGTACAGGTGCCATCTTCCTTGTTTTTGCTTTCACTCCCGCCGCTGAGGCATATCATCAGCTAACAGTCTCGACAACGAATTCTTTGGCCGCGGTCGTCAGACATTGGAGGTATCTTAATATTTAGCGCTTCCAGTAGCTCAAATGTAGCCTAGGACGTATTATCACAGAAGTGCGGACCTGCCCTGGAATGGCCGTATGTGAACGCTACCGTGTCGGCAAAGTCCCAGTTCGGGCACTTGAGACCTCGCTTGATTACAACCGAAAGTAAAAACGGTTTAAGTATCCCGGGCTGCTTCCAGCTGAAAGTTCACAGATGTAAGCAGTGGATGGTCGCACGCTCTAGTTGTCCGCACTGTACTCGTGCCGTTGCGATTCATTAGTTTAGTATACAATCTGTCGATTGCCTCTCTTTCATCTGTACGTGTCGCCTACGTTGCAACGAGCTCTCGAAAACCGAGTTGCACGGTAGTATCCACAGAAGGTGTCTTCATGAACTGCGTGGGCACCGACCACAGCAGCAACACGCTGAGTTCTTTGCCGGCGAAGTGCGCCGTCGCGGTGCCAAGTCAGTGTCAATCGTGAAGAGAATGCCACGAATGACAAGTGCGCCTTACTCCGACGCTACGGAAAATGCAGCAAGTACACTCTGTATATCGTCGGACGCCTGAATTTCGTGTAAAAGGAACCTGCTAGCTGCTGTATTTGTTACTGCTTCTCTGGGACTGGTCCGTATCAATTCAAATTTCGTCCGTATCAAATCAAACTCCCCCATAAGAGCGAACACACGACGTAAGAATACCGAGGCACGCCTTTGCCATTGGCAGATAGCTGTCTTTCAATCCGTTGGAGCTAATCTTCGATCGGCAGACGAGCCTTAAAACGCTAGTTGTGACTTCGACCATGGTACAGGTGCCATCTTCCTTGTTTTTGCTTTCACTCCCGCCGCTGAGGCGATATCATCAGCTAACAGTCTCGACAACGAATTCTTTGGCCGCGGTCGTCAGACATTGGAGGTATCTTAATATTTAGCGCTTCCAGTAGCTCAAATGTAGCCTAGGACGTATTATCACAGAAGTGCGGACCTGCCCTGGAATGGCCGTATGTGAACGCTACCGTGTCGGCAAAGTCCCAGTTCGGGCACTTGAGACCTCGCTTGATTACAACCGAAAGTAAAAACAGTTTAAGTATCCCGGACGGCTTCCAGCTAAAAGCTCACAGATGTAAGCAGTGGATGGTCGCACGCTCTAGTTGTCCGCACTGTACTCGTGCCGTTGCGATTCATTAGTTTGGTATACAATCTGTCGATTGCCTCTCTTTCATCTGTACGTGTCGCCTAGGTTGCAACGAGCTCTCGAAAACCGAGTTGCACGGTAGTATCCACAGAAGGTGTCTTCATGAACTGCGTGGGCACCGACCACAGCAGCAACACGCTGAGTTCTTTGCCGGCGTAGTGCGCCGTCGCGGTGCCAAGTCAGTGTCAATCGTGAAGAGAATGCCACGAATGACAAGTGCGCCTTACTCCGACGCTACGGAAAATGCAGCAAGTACACTCTGTATATCGTCGGACGCCTGAATTTCGTGTAAAAGGAACCTGCTAGCTGCTGTATTTGTTACTGCTTCTCTGGGACTGGTCCGTATCAATTCAAATTTCGTCCGTATCAAATCAAACTCCCCCATAAGAGCGAACACACGACGTAAGAATACCGAGGCACGCCTTTGCCATTGGCAGATAGCTGTCTTTCAATCCGTTGGAGCTAATCTTCGATCGGCAGACGAGCCTTAAAACGCTAGTTGTGACTTCGACCATGGTACAGGTGCCATCTTCCTTGTTTTTGCTTTCACTCCCGCCGCTGAGGCATATCATCAGCTAACAGTCTCGACAACGAATTCTTTGGCCGCGGTCGTCAGACATTGGAGGTATCTTAATATTTAGCGCTTCCAGTAGCTCAAATGTAGCCTAGGACGTATTATCACAGAAGTGCGGACCTGCCCTGGAATGGCCGTATGTGAACGCTACCGTGTCGGCAAAGTCCCAGTTCGGGCACTTGAGACCTCGCTTGATTACAACCGAAAGTAAAAACGGTTTAAGTATCCCGGACTGCTTCCAGCTGAAAGTTCACAGATGTAAGCAGTGGATGGTCGCACGCTCTAGTTGTCCGCACTGTACTCGTGCCGTTGCGATTCATTAGTTTGGTATACAATCTGTCGATTGCCTCTCTTTCATCTGTACTGTCGCCTACGTTGCAACGAGCTCTCGAAAACCGAGTTGCACGGTAGTATCCACAGAAGGTGTCTTCATGAACTGCGTGGGCACCGACCACAACAGCAACACGCTGAGTTCTTTGCCGGCGAAGTGCGCCGTCGCGGTGCCAAGTCAGTGTCAATCGTGAAGAGAATGCCACGAATGACAAGTGCGCCTTACTCCGACGCTACGGAAAATGCAGCAAGTACACTCTGTATATCGTCGGACGCCTGAATTTCGTGTAAAAGGAACCTGCTAGCTGCTGTATTTGTTACTGCTTCTCTGGGACTGGTCCGTATCAATTCAAATTTCGTCCGTATCAAATCAAACTCCCCCATAAGAGCGAACACACGACGTAAGAATACCGAGGCACGCCTTTGCCATTGGCAGATAGCTGTCTTTCAATCCGTTGGAGCTAATCTTCGATCGGCAGACGAGCCTTAAGACGCTAGTTGTGACTTCGACCATGGTACAGGTGCCATCTTCCTTGTTTTTGCTTTCACTCCCGCCGCTGAGGCATATCATCAGCTAACAGTCTCGACAACGAATTCTTTGGCCGCGGTCGTCAGACATTGGAGGTATCTTAATATTTAGCGCTTCCAGTAGCTCAAAGGTAGCCTAGGACGTATTATCACAGAAGTGCGGACCTGCCCTGGAATGGCCGTATGTGAACGCTACCGTGTCGGAAAAGTCCCAGTTCGGGCACTTGAGACCTCGCTTGATTACAACCGAAAGTAAAAACGGTTTAAGTATCCCGGGCTGCTTCCAGCTGAAAGCTCACAGATGCAAGCAGTGGATGGTCGCACGCTCTTGTTGTCCGCACTGTACTCGTGCCGTTGCGATTCATTAGTTTAGTATACAATCTGTCGATTGCCTCTCTTTCATCTGTACGTGTCGCCTACGTTGCAACGAGCTCTCGAAAACCGAGTTGCACGGTAGTATCCACAGAAGGTGTCTTCATGAACTGCGTGGGCACCGACCACAACAGCAACACGCTGAGTTCTTTGCCGGCGAAGTGCGCCGTCGCGGTGCCAAGTCAGTGTCAATCGTGAAGAGAATGCCACGAATGACAAGTGCGCCTTACTCCGACGCTACGGAAAATGCAGCAAGTACACTCTGTATATCGTCGGACGCCTGAATTTCGTGTAAAAGGAACCTGCTAGCTGCTGTATTTGTTACTGCTTCTCTGGGACTGGTCCGTATCAATTCAAATTTCGTCCGTATTAAATCAAACTCCCCCATAAGAGTGAACACACGACGTAAGAATACCGAGGCACGCCTTGCCATTGGCAGATAGCTGTCTTTCAATCCGTTGGAGCTAATCTTCGATCGACAGACGAGCCTTAAAACGCTAGTTGTGACTTCGACCATGGTACAGGTGCCATCTTCCTTGTTTTTGCTTTCACTCCCGCCGCTGAGGCATATCATCAGCTAACAGTCTCGACAACGAATTCTTTGGCCGCGGTCGTCAGACATCGGAGGTATCTTAATATTTAGCGCTTCCAGTAGCTCAAATGTAGCCTAGGACGTATTATCACAGAAGTGCGGACCTGCCCTGGAATGGCCGTATGTGAACGCTACCGTGTCGGCAAAGTCCCAGTTCGGGCACTTGAGACCTCGCTTGATTACAACCGAAAGTAAAAACAGTTTAAGTATCCCGGACGGCTTCCAGCTAAAAGCTCACAGATGTAAGCAGTGGATGGTCGCACGCTCTAGTTGTCCGCACTGTACTCGTGCCGTTGCGATTCATTAGTTTGGTATACAATCTGTCGATTGCCTCTCTTTCATCTGTACGTGTCGCCTACGTTGCAACGAGCTCTCGAAAACCGAGTTGCACGGTAGTATCCACAGAAGGTGTCTTCATGAACTGCGTGGGCACCGACCACAACAGCAACACGCTGAGTTCTTTGCCGGCGAAGTGCGCCGTCGCGGTGCCAAGTCAGTGTCAATCGTGAAGAGAATGCCACGAATGACAAGTGCGCCTTACTCCGACGCTACGGAAAATGCAGCAAGTACACTCTGTATATCGTCGGACGCCTGAATTTCGTGTAAAAGGAACCTGCTAGCTGCTGTATTTGTTACTGCTTCTCTGGGACTGGTCCGTATCAATTCAAATTTCGTCCGTATCAAATCAAACTCCCCCATAAGAGCGAACACACGACGTAAGAATACCGAGGCACGCCTTTGTTATTGGCAGATAGCTGTCTTTCAATCCGTTGGAGCTAATTTTCGATCGGCAGACGAGCCTTAAAACGCTAGTTGTGACTTCGACCATGGTACAGGTGCCATCTTCCTTATTTTTGCTTTCACTCCCGCCGCTGAGGCATATCATCAGCTAACAGTCTCGACAACGAATTCTTTGGCCGCGGTCGTCAGACATTGGAGGTATCTTAATATTTAGCGCTTCCAGTAGCTCAAATGTAGCCTAGGACGTATTATCACAGAAGTGCGGACCTGCCCTGGAATGGCCGTATGTGAACGCTACCGTGTCGGCAAAGTCCCAGTTCGGGCACTTGAGACCTCGCTTGATTACAACCGGAAGTAAAAACGGTTTAAGTATCCCGGGCTGCTTCCAGCTGAAAGCTCACAGATGCAAGCAGTGGATGGTCGCACGCTCTAGCTGTCCGCACTGTACTCGTGCCGTTGCGATTCATTAGTTTGGTATACAATCTGTCGATTGCCTCTCTTTCATCTGTACGTGTCGCCTACGTTGCAACGAGCTCTCGAAAACCGAGTTGCACGGTAGTATCCACAGAAGGTGTCTTCATGAACTGCGTGGGCACCGACCACAACAGCAACACGCTGAGTTCTTTGCCGGCGAAGTGCGCCGTCGCGGTGCCAAGTCAGTGTCAATCGTGAAGAGAATGCCACGAATGACAAGTGCGCCTTACTCCGACGCTACGGAAAATGCAGCAAGTACACTCTGTATATCGTCGGACGCCTGAATTTCGTGTAAAAGGAACCTGCTAGCTGCTGTATTTGTTACTGCTTCTCTGGGACTGGTCCGTATCAATTCAAATTTCGTCCGTATCAAATCAAACTCCCCCATAAGAGCGAACACACGACGTAAGAATACCGAGGCACGCCTTTGTTATTGGCAGATAGCTGTCTTTCAATCCGTTGGAGCTAATCTTCGATCGGCAGACGAGCCTTAAAACGCTAGTTGTGACTTCGACCATGGTACAGGTGCCATCTTCCTTGTTTTTGCTTTCACTCCCGCCGCTGAGGCATATCATCAGCTAACAGTCTCGACAACGAATTCTTTGGCCGCGGTCGTCAGACATTGGAGGTATCTTAATATTTAGCGCTTCCAGTAGCTCAAATGTAGCCTAGGACGTATTATCACAGAAGTGCGGACCTGCCCTGGAATGGCCGTATGTGAACGCTACCGTGTCGGCAAAGTCCCAGTTCGGGCACTTGAGACCTCGCTTGATTACAACCGAAAGTAAAAACGGTTTAAGTATCCCGGACGGCTTCCAGCTGAAAGCTCACAGATGCAAGCAGTGGATGGTCGCACGCTCTAGTTGTCCGCACTGTACTCGTGCCGTTGCGATTCATTAGTTTGGTATACAATCTGTCGATTGCCTCTCTTTCATCTGTACGTGTCGCCTACGTTGCAACGAGCTCTCGAAAACCGAGTTGCACGGTAGTATTCACAGAAGGTGTCTTCATGAACTGCGTGGGCACCGACCACAACAGCAACACGCTGAGTTCTTTGCCGGCGAAGTGCGCCGTCGCGGTGCCAAGTCAGTGTCAATCGTGAAGAGAATGCCACGAATGACAAGTGCGCCTTACTCCGACGCTACGGAAAATGCAGCAAGTACACTCTGTATATCGTCGGACGCCTGAATTTCGTGTAAAAGGAACCTGCTAGCTGCTGTATTTGTTACTGCTTCTCTGGGACTGGTCCGTATCAATTCAAATTTCGTCCGTATCAAATCAAACTCCCCCATAAGAGCAAACACACGACGTAAGAATACCGAGGCACGCCTTTGCCATTGGCAGATAGCTGTCTTTCAATCCGTTGGAGCTAATCTTCGATCGGCAGACGAGCCTTAAAACGCTAGTTGTGACTTCGACCATGGTACAGGTGCCATCTTCCTTGTTTTTGCTTTCACTCCCGCCGCTGAGGCATATCATCAGCTAACAGTCTCGACAACGAATTCTTTGGCCGCGGTCGTCAGACATTGGAGGTATCTTAATATTTAGCGCTTCCAGTAGCTCAAATGTAGCCTTAGGACTGTATTTATCACAGAAGTGCGGACCTGCCCCTGGGAATGGCCCGTATGTGAACGCTACCGTTTTCGGCAAAAGTCCCAGTTTCGGGCACTTGAGACCTCGCTTGATTACAACCGAAAGTAAAAACTGTTTAAGTATCCCGGACTGCTTCCAGCTAAAAGCTCACAGATGTAAGCAGTGGATGGTCGCACGCTCTAGTTGTCCGCACTGTACTCGTGCCGTTGCGATTCATTAGTTTGGTATACAATCTGTCGATTGCCTCTCTTTCATCTGTACGTGTCGCCTACGTTGCAGCGAGCTCTCGAAAACCGAGCTGCACGGTAGTATCCACAGAAGGTGTCTTCATGAACTGCGTGGGCACCGACCACAACAGCAACACGCTGAGTTCTTTGCCGGCGAAGTGCGCCGTCGCGGTGCCAAGTCAGTGTCAATCGTGAAGAGAATGCCACGAATGACAAGTGCGCCTTACTCCGACGCTACGGAAAATGCAGCAAGTACACTCTGTATATCGTCGGACGCCTGAATTTCGTGTAAAAGGAACCTGCTAGCTGCTGTATTTGTTACTGCTTCTCTGGGACTGGTCCGTATCAATTCAAATTTCGTCCGTATCAAATCAAACTCCCCCATAAGAGCGAACACACGACGTAAGAATACCGAGGCACGCCTTTGTTATTGGCAGATAGCTGTCTTTCAATCCGTTGGAGCTAATCTTCGATCGGCAGACGAGCCTTAAAACGCTAGTTGTGACTTCGACCATGGTACAGGTGCCATCTTCCTTGTTTTTGCTTTCACTCCCGCCGCTGAGGCATATCCTCAACTTACAGTCTCGACAACGAATTCTTTGGCCGCGGTCGTCAGACATTGGGAGGTATCTTAATATTTAGCGCTTCCAGTAGCTCAAATGTAGCCTAGGACGTATTATCACAGAAGTGCGGACCTGCCTTGGAATGGTCGTATGTGAACGCTACCGTGTCGGCAAAGTCCCAGTTCGGGCACTTGAGACCTCGCTTGATTACAACCGGAAGTAAAAACGGTTTAAGTATCCCGGGCTGCTTCCAGCTGAAAGCTCACAGATGCAAGCAGTGGATGGTCGCACGCTCTAGTTGTCCGCACTGTACTCGTGCCGTTGCGATTCATTAGTTTGGTATACAATCTGTCGATTGCCTCTCTTTCATCTGTACGTGTCGCCTACGTTGCAACGAGCTCTCGAAAACCGAGTTGCACGGTAGTATCCACAGAAGGTGTCTTCATGAACTGCGTGGGCACCGACCACAACAGCAACACGCTGAGTTCTTTGCCGGCGAAGTGCGCCGTCGCGGTGCCAAGTCAGTGTCAATCGTGAAGAGAATGCCACGAATGACAAGTGCGCCTTACTCCGACGCTACGGAAAATGCAGCAAGTACACTCTGTATATCGTGAATTCCACCACCACGACGCGGCACCGAGGTGTAGGTGGCTGTGATCGTGCGCCCAGGTCCAGGATCGAGAGTCTAAGAAGACGGACGAGGAGTCACCGGAACAGGCGGTAAAGATGGTGGTGCTTGGTGACCTGCCGGTGACGAAGGAGGCGGACCGCCGACTATGATTGGAGAAGTAACCATCGGCAAAGAATTTGGCCGAGGTGGAGTCGGAGGACGAGCTGGGCCAATATTGCTCCAGATTCCGTCGGAATCTTAGATATCTTCGTCATCAAGTGTGCTCTAATGATCGGTAGGCGGCGGAACATCACCGCCACCACTGGTGGCATCACGAGAATCATCCACCGAGGGTTCATTGTCATCCACATCATCTCCACGAACGTCACCAGCATTTCCATCGTCATCAATCTCCTTTGAAAGGTCGGGCGAAGACACGCTGGGTACGGCAGATGTCGGAACAGTCGGAGCCGGCTTTGAAGAC